>NW_010200775.1:15805-37664 GCF_000695765.1 Mesitornis unicolor | reverse complement strand
ATTCTGTGATTCTGAGAGTCAGGCACCCAGTCTTGGGAAACTCCCCAGGAAATTGCCCAGGCTATTGTAAACATGACAAAGAGTGAAATGTAGGAACCCATCTGCTTCCTGTAGTTAGGAAACTCTTCCTCATTTGGTTTCAGAACTCTGAACCTTCTGGTGTGGGATACTGTATTTTTCTTCCCATGCAACAATATTATCAGTGCCTCCTTTTGCACCCAACAGCTCATCATTGAAATGAAAGACCAAACTTTGATTTCCACCTCTGTTCAAGAAGACTTGAGCTCCCAAATTTCAGTTTGCGCAGAATAATTAGAGGTGATGGAGGCAAGAAGACTGAATGGAAACGCAACCCTGCAGCTTAGTGGACACTCCAGGACAAGGAGGAGAGGACAAATGGTGATGCCTGCTACAATGGATGTTAAACCACCTGGTAAAACCAGTCAATGAGCAGCTCTGGACCTTTTCTGCCAGAAACATGGTTTAACTCTGCAGGATACAGCTGTGTTTCCATCTGTGCCAGCGTAACTCTGGTTACATTAGACTTAATGTTTCATGACTGCATTCTCCTGTGAGCAGAGAGTATTTGCATCCCGTCAGGCAGCAGTGGGAGAAAACCCAGGGCACAGCAGGAGTGAGGCACTAAATATCACCCCAGGCCCCAGCTCTCTCCTTCAGTGCCCCTGTCCATGAGACCTTCCACCACTCCTGTGATATAGGTGTATTAAGACTATGACACAGTTCTTTGAAAACTGATCAGACCTTTCACTACATTTTAGTTTTTGCCTTATCTGTTGGAGCCTTAGAGGTTGCTGTGTTTACAGCTGCTCCCACTGCTAATGTGGCTTTGTTTAGGATACAGAAGGAAACATGTCATTTTTTATTTTCTGATTGCTAGTATTGCTTCTCCTGTTTTACATTTTTTTCCACATCTGTCTGGAGATAACTCAGATGCAAAGTAGTCAATTATGTGGTGCCTGGGATACTACAAGTCTGGACTTTATGACCTAGCAAGTTTCTCTCTGTACCATGCTCCCAATTTGTTGGATCTTTTTTCTTCTTTAATATCAACAAATAAAATAACATATCCTGGGTACTCTGCAGTCAACACCACAACACTCTCTTTATTGGCAGTAACCGACTTGGAAGGTACTGTATCACTGTGACTTTTCAGTTTTTTTAATATATATATATATGTTTGTTTTCAAGCAGCTGTGAATACTTTTTTCTGTGCTTTTCAACAGAAATTGAAGGCTTGCTGACACTAAGTTTTTGGACAACTTCTGAAATGAACCCACACTAGGAATTTTCCACTGTTTTCCATTTGTATGGTGGTATTTTCCAAAGCTTTCCTTCCCACTTCATCCTTGACTGACATGCTACCACTGATATGGACAGAAGAAGAACTGGGTCAGCGCTAAGTCCTTGGGAACTCTCTGCCAGTGGCTGCTAGGAATGTCAAACTAGTGATGCAATAGATTAAATTTACCAATGATATATTACTGTTGTCTTCAGGGACGTCTACACCTTGGAGAAATATCTCCTGTTAGTGTGACTGCAATGCTCAAGTCTTCCCTTCTGAACAGCTTTCTGCCTAAAAGGGCAAGCAGCCAAGCAATAATGCCTGTGCTTAGGAAACTTCCAAATTATTATTATTTTTTTTTAAGATGAACAGAAGCCTACAGGTTTCAGTATTAGAATGTACTGAGAAGCAGAAGGCTTGCAATAAAGTCACCATCCTTTTTGACTGAGACTTAGGACACTAGGAGTGGGCACCTTGTAGAGGCAAGAATGTACCTCGTTGGAAAGCACCTCTGTTCAAGTTTTGTTTCCAGACACTGAAACAGCATTGAAATATTCTATATATCATACAGTATAATACTATATATTGTATCATTTCAAAACCAGGCAAGATTGTACACAAATATTCTTCACTCTTCAATATTGGAGAGAGGATTTTTTATTTATTGTTCTTTATAATATTTAACCTGGCAGAGGGCTCATTTTGAATTTCCCTGCCTATGTTGAATTGCCTGTGTATCTCTGCCCAAGCCTGGCACTACTGGCAGGGTTGGGACACAGTCCTGGCCCCGGAGAAAACACCTCACCTTCTTTCTAGGCACTGAACTCTTTGACTGTCACCCTTCCTAAGGGATGCTTTTGACTTGAGAGAGAGCAGGCTCTAGGGCTGTTACCCAGCAGACTTCACTAGAAGGAAAAATTACTTAGGAAAAAAGATATAAATAATGCAAACACAGGACACAGCAGAAGGAATAGCCTTAAATACCTTAAATGAAAGGAACTGAAAGTCCTTGCACTGTACCACGACATTTTAAGCAGAGTCATTGTAATTAATCTTCTTTTAATAGGTATTAGTAGTCAAAGAAAACACAGCGCAACCCATGACTCTTGCTGACATGTATCCAGGAAACAGAGTGGATTTAAAGTAAGGTGATCTTTGTAATCTGGTAGGAATAAAATCCTGAAAGCAGGAATTGATCAGTATAGAGGGTGGCAGGTAAAAGTAGTAAATATGACTGCTCTAAAAGCATTGGAAACAGTAATTTCCACAGGCAGTAGGAAGCTGTTAGCTGATCAGACAGCAATGTACCATATACTTTGCTGTTTAATGAAAAAAAAAAGAGCAAGAAAGAGACCATCTCTAAGCATATGGTCACCAAGTGACAAACATGCATGCTGGGGCTCTCTGGAAGAGGGGAAATCCATGGACAAGGCGAGGACTCATTCCCAAATGAGTGGGGCTGACAGCACTGACGAAGCTGCTGGCTGGGTTTCACCATTGTATTGGGTTTACTATGAGGGGTTTTGAGGTTTTTTTGGTGCAGCCAGCCACGTGGCCATGGCATCCGCCTGGGGCCAGCCTGGTCCTGTGGGAAGCCTGCTCGGCAGCGTGAGCATGAGCAGGTTTTGAGGAGCCAGCCTGTTCTCCTATGTGCATTTCTGAGGCAGCTCTGCCACTGTCACTAAGTACAGGCGAGTGTTTTGCAGAGGACTCTGCCAGGAAGTCTCATTGGCAAACAAGAGGCTGAGCTTAGCATGGTCCTACCAGGTGCTGAGCATGTCCCAAAGAGGACAGGAGAAGACCTCTGCAAAGCCTGGAGGACCTTCATGCCCAGCAGACTGGGCTGTAACCAAAGGAGCAGGAGATGGCAATAGCTCGTACTTCAGCTGGAGACAAGGCAGTGAACAGGCTCTGAGAGAAGCCCTGTGCAAGCCACAGCAAGGGCCACTGATTCTCTAGGAACCAGAAACTCCTGTAGATACCTTTGATCACCACGTTTCACACACATATATTTTACAACCAACATATTGTAGAGATTATATTCTACTCCTACATAGAGACTGTATTGTATAGATTGTAGATTATACTTTATTCCAGCTGTATTATAAATTCTGCTTTCTACAGATGTAGGTACAGATCAAGAATTGCGTGGAAGTACTGAAGTATAATCCCTTTCTTACCATTTTTATGGGCTAAGGATACCATAAGATGTGGTAAGATCATGTCCTTGCTGACTACTGCTCACTAAGCTGCTTTCCTTTTCAGTCCAACCTTTAAGATCCTGCCATTTATCTGTGCAAATGCTGGCACCTGTAGGACCCTCTCTATGCTGATTCAACTCACTAATCTTTCAGAAAAATTACTATAACAGAAAAAAACTGGTTTATTTTATGCTGAGATGAGTTGAACTCACCTCTAGTTTTGTTTGCATGGGCGAGCTGGAAATCTTCCACAATGGGGCAAGGCTAAGTCTCCTCTCCAATTTTAGCTTGTCTCCTGCATCATTCTCTTCTAGATTTCCTTTTGATGCAGGTGAGTAACCTGCAAAATGAACCTTGTGCCTTTTGCCTCCTCTGCTTGGAAATGTTTTGTTGTCACTACAAGTGGAGCCAGGACTGAACATCACCTCCCAGCACCATGTGGAGCTGGGCTACAGAGATGCAGGCTGCTTGGAAAGTGGATGAAATGCACAGCACAGTAAGTGTTGGGAAGGGCAAAACCGTGGTTAAATAACGAAATTTTTTTTTTTGGTGCATCTGATAGCAGGGGACTGACTGCCTGTCAGGCTGGGCACAAGTGGGTTATTTGTTTTTCCTTAGATTTGTATCTTTCAGAGCTGGTTTTTGGGTTTTTCTTGTTGTTTGTGTGTGTGGGTGTGGGTTTTTGTGGTTTTTTTTTCCTTGAAGCAATTATTTGTCAATACACAGTGTTTGAAATGTGCCTCCTGCATGAGTGCTGATCAGGTCCAGTGGTGCAGGGAAAAGCCTTCCCTGTAGGGCAGATCCCCTGCTCCATCCTCCAGGCTGCCCCAGCCTTGCTGCAGGGCTTAGGCCCTGCAAAGGGGTCAGGGCTTGGTGTCCTCAAGGATCCCAGAAGGGAAGCAGTTCTCGGTGCACAGCTGTGGCTGCTGCTCTCAGGAGTGTCTTGAGAGCATGGTGAAAGGGATTTGGGCTTGATGCTAGAAGAATACGTGACTTCTGGGCTGTGGAAATGTTCATGACAGTGCTTGCCTTTTCTTTGTTCAGCCCTCAGATGTTTTTCTTGTCTGCTACCAAATGTTTTTCTTCCTTCTGCCTGAAGCCCCTCTGAAAACCCTTCCAGAATTATATACCTCTTTCCCCATACTCAGCCTTCATCTCTCTGCAGAGATGCCTGGAGCAAACTGCTTCTCTTGGACTTCAGCCCATGAACCCACCTACGATCTGATTCAACATTAAAGTCTAATGCTGCTCCATTGTCTTGAATTATATCTGTATTGCATGATCTGGTGGAAAGCTATCAAACTAACTGTAAATGAATTTAGTCAGCACAGTAAGCAGTTTAGCTAAGCTACTATGGGGCTACTAAAGGGCTAATTCACCCCCTCTAGGAGAAGATCAGCAGAGACAAATCTTAATCTAGTGAGTGCAATTAAGATGTTCATGGAAAATTCAAGCTGAATTACACTTTCCAGAAGAAACTAAAAAAACAGCCTGAGTAAATCCATAGAGTAGGGAATAAAAGAAAAGGGTGAAGAGAAGGCAGTGTAATTTCTATTTTATTAATCCCAGTGCTAAAAAGATACTTTGCATCTGTGTTTATTCAGCAGGTGCTGTTCACTATGGGCACACAGATGTTATAGTTAAAGCCATTGGCAGAGAAGGTGTCCAGTCCGGAATCTTGCTTTTGGGGGAGAGGATGCCTAAAGCAGCTTTTCCCGAGGGAAGGCACATATGTGTGTGAGAAGCACTAGGCTGGTCAGGAGTCAGGGCATGATCAGATTGTGAGAGGAGCTATATGTGATTGTGGCTGCAAAAGGAAGCGACTCCTGTTCAACAGTCCAAGAAGTACCTGGCAAGAAGGGTAACTGAGCGGTCAGGTGTTCCCTGCAGTGAAGGCTCTGATCTCTTCCTATCCTGTTTTATTAATATGCCCCACCATTCTTTCATCTGTCATAGTCTGCATTAGACATGAAGGGATGAAATCATTCTCATCATTTGCTCTCCCAGTCTAAGTGAGAGCTGTTCGTGCTTTGTTTGATTAAAACATGCTGTGGTTGTTTCCAGGACTCACTAATATCAGGATTACTCTGAAGCTACTGTACAAAATGTGCATTCTGGCACCTCTAACCGTAGGCTTACTGGGACACTGGTCTCAGTTAAGTGTGACATCTGGGCTGGAGGACAACACGGTAGAACTGCATCACTGTGCGTTATCCTCTCATCAGAGGAAACAGTGGCTTGTCCTCATTTAAATGGTCTCTGAAAGAAAGCAAAGCTGAAGCACTGGGTATCTAATGGCACAGCCTGCACTGAGCATTTATAGATTTTAGGAAAGGCTTGTGCAAGACCAGAAAGACTGGGAAGGAAAGAATCACAGAGCAGAAGACTGACTCACTGCTGCCTAAAGTAGAAGTTGAGAGGAGAAGAACAGAAATGCCACAAATATAAAAATACTCCTTTGTCAGGCCATTTGGCATCACGAGCAGCAGACAACACCATTTTTCTCCAAATAGATACAAACGGACAGTGTGACGAAAGCAGTAGATAACGGACCATAGGTTAATGCTGTTAGAGCCTATTCTACCCTTGAGCAGTGGCAAAGACTATGTTTGGTTATGAAACATGGAGACGTCACCACATTCCAAGTGCTGAGTGCAATTATGGATGCAGTAGATCTCTTGCAAGAACATGTGCACAGGGAAATATTTCCCATAGCTGGAGAGACTTCCATGTAAAGATTCCTTCTTGTCTTATGTGCTGCGCCAAGGAAAACATAGCACTTGGGCAAGGGAATCTCACAGTAGAAAGAAGCGAATCCATGAGTGAGTCTACTGTAGCACCCGTAACGGGCATGAATGCATGATGGCACTTTG
This sequence comes from Mesitornis unicolor, assembly GCF_000695765.1. NCBI lineage: Eukaryota > Metazoa > Chordata > Aves > Mesitornithiformes > Mesitornithidae > Mesitornis > Mesitornis unicolor. Next base: position 31,287 of record NW_010200775.1, on the reverse strand, counting down.
AATGGGTGGAGGAACTGGAAATGAGTTTGGACATAGCCCTGCCCTGCAGCTGGCTAGTGTTGATCCTATCTGAAACAGAAGATGGAGAAAGCTGTGACAACATGCCAGGCTTGGCAGTACTGGAAGAAAAACGGGAAAGGATGGAGGGATGAAAGGAAGCAAGGATGAATGGAAGGAGAGCACCCTTTAAAGAAAGGCTTACATCAGTCTCTATGTTACTGAACCAAGACAGTCAAGTGAGAGAGTCACGATGAGAGTTCATTACCCCTAGCAACTTATGGTTATTAATTCTCTCTGGCAGCAATACCTAAGGTTGCAGCAATGTCCAGCCTGTGGCTGGGGCCCTATGTGCTGGAATGTAGAGAGACAATAGGGTATAAATACTTGCCTCATAGAGTTTAAGGAAGTTGAAGAAGATAAAAACAGTGCCATGGGAAAAAGAGCAGTTAAGTGGACAAGGTGAAACAACAAATCACTGGCAGAGATTGCTCCTCCTGGTACAAAAGTTCACTGATGCATCCACAGGAGAAAACACCTCTTTCAAGGATGACGGATACTCTCCATCTATTGTTTCAGAGCTCATCTTCCCTATGTTGCCACATGAATTCTCAGTCATAAAGCACTTTATTAGCTTAGTCCTTAAATGATCCAGGAATGAAATCAACCTGGCTGAGCACTTCTTCCTGTCCTGAAATAGCCCAAGAGTCTGGTTTAGACCAACAACTCTCTAAGCTTTTCCTCACTACCGCAAAGTGGTACTTCGGTAGCAGCCAGAAAAGGGGATTTTTTCCACTGTGTTTTCTCTCCCTTTGCTTTCAGAGGCATTCCAACTGTCTTCCTTGCAGAGGTAAAGAAAATATCCTGCCACCCACAGGTAGCAGCAACTCCTGTCTTTCAGATCCCTATACCCTCTAAAAGACCCTACTGTGTGCCTTGTAGCTCAGGGTTTTCAAACCAAATTGGAGGTAAGTCTCTAGACTTCAATAACAAAAGAGCTTCAAAGGGAATGCCTGATCTTCCCCTCTAATACTCATGGAAATCCACTTAAGGCCCCTGCTACTCTCTGCTCTGGCTTTGGAGGCTGAGAGAGGAATGGTGTCTCACAGAGGGCACCCTTTAGCAACTCTTGATGGAAGCCTGGATCAAAGCCTGGCAAGTGGGATCTATCCAGAAGCAACCAAATAAATGCATGGGTGAATAAATGACGATTTGAAATTTGCCCTTGGGTAGCCAACTTTCTGTATCAACACTGTGAGTATTCTCAGCTGTTAAGTAAAAGCTGAAAAGATAAATCCCAAATATAAGAAATTAAAATCAATAAACTCACTGAGCCCTCCATGTCACAGTTCAGACTCATAAAGAGACACAACCACTAAATCCCCACAGTGCTGCTCTTTCACAATTGAACACATTAAGAAAAGGGAGGAAAGAATTATATGAAACATTTGGCTGCGTATAGGAATCAGTTATCTTAATGATGCAATATCAAAAGGAAATATTGTCTCATTTAGAGATATACCAGCTACAGTCACTACAATACTCCCAAAAGTATGGTAGCTAATCTCACAGATGCCTAGAAATTAAGAATTATATTCTTACTATGTTTAATATCCTAGCTGTACTTTCAAGGATCATCTATTTTAGTAAAGCTTTGGGGATCTAATTCAATTGCTTTTTGTCTGCCATTGCTTATTTATAAAGCACGTGGCCTTCTGGTGATACTGTGTTCCAGTGGATCTCCCAGAAGCTGGAAGAAGAACTGATGAGCAAGAAAGAGCTGATCTGCTCACCGTGCCTCAAGGACTGCAGCCTGTCCTCAGCTGTCTTGTTTTGCAAAGCAAAGGACATACCTAAAAATAATGCATCTGCCTTATGCTGATCAAGCCACATGGTAGGACAGACACATATCTGCTTTTTCTTACTTTGTGCTGATTGTTCTGCTAAAATCAAAAGCTAGCTGTTGATTTTTCAGCCCAGCTAGCAACATCTGCAATATGTGAGACATTTGTTTACCTGTGTGCAGACAAAGAATGCTTTTTAATGGATAATTTGCAAGACCACACCGTTATGGAACAACATTACCTGGAGCCTCAGAGTAACACCAAAATTGATAAGTGATGCAAAGACAGCTGAAATGCAGCCATTCCTCAAGCGAGATATTGTAGTGCTTGGGGATGTCACATGCATGTGCTTATGACAGAAACAAAATATCAGTGTAATGTCTGAAGGTGAGAAAAGAAGGACTCAATATAAAACTTCTCAGCCAGATTTCTGAGGCTTGGTGGCTACCATGCTTTTCTGAGGGTTATCAACTACTCATCCAATTTGGGTTCCAGTTGTCTCCAGGAAAGCTTTACCAGCTTTGTGGTCAGAAAGCCCATGATTTCCTATGCTTTTGAGTGGCGATTGACTGAACCCTCTTGCATTTTACTCACTCCTTGATGTCGTTCAGGTTTGTGCTCAGTAATTTTTCTTTTGGGTGATGTGTGTGTGTGTGTATGCAGTGTTGATGTGGAGGTGTGAGTAGGGCATAAAAAGCTAATGTGGGCACTTTCATTTCGGCTTTACGCATATCCTGTGTCTTGCAGTAAGTGAACAGTGACAGAAGGAAGCCCAAGGACACAGTGCTGCAAGGAGATTGCAATGTGGGAAGGTAGGATCTTGGAGAGCACTGCAAAGAAGATGGCAGGAGCCCAAGGGAGGAGTGAATGCCAGTGGTCCCAGTGGTGGGTAGAGTGGGATGTAGAGCAAGGAGGCGGTGGGGAGAGAAGAGGCACTGGACCCTTTTCTGCTGTTAAGCTTGTAAACATGTTGTTGTTTCTCTGAGATGTGCTCCAACAAAGCAATTTAAAATGGACTCAACTCGAAGGCCACAACTACTCATCTTGAATTTAATGCCACTGCTCATAGGCTTAAAACTAAGTACATGCTTGAAATTAGGTGTATGCTTAAGTGCTTTTTAGATAAGATTGTTAACTGATAGACAGCATCAAATGTCAGACAAACAAATGTGTGTAGGGTCTTACCAGCTTCTTATAGGTAATAACTGGCAGTGCCTTTCAGTCCTGAAAGCAACCTCTCTCAATAGTCTAGAATATATTGTTTTTCTGATTAACAAACCACAGCATGCATTTCCTTCCAAACATCAGATGCCTTGTGAATAATTTTCTTGATCAAAATGAATAAGCAGGAAGCATATATTTTACCATTGCTGCTATGATAGTGTGAATTATTGCATTTTTTACTCAACTGCTTTTGTGGTTTTGTACAGTTCTAGGAAATACATGAAGAAATCATTCTGCAGAAGGGTTTAATGGGATGCTATAGAAGTTTGGATTCAGCTATCCACCAGATGCTGAGTCATACAGAGAAAGAGGGATATTTCAGAGGTAAAGGATTATGGAGTTTGTAGGATTCAGTATTTATTCTTATTAAAAATCAGTAATTTAATCAACAGTGATTCTTGCTTGTCCGAGATCACTGTCAGTTACAATTTCTGGTGGATGTAGGAGAGTGTCTGATCCTGGCACATCACCAGCACCAGCTGTAGAGCTGCTGGTGCCAGTCTCGGGGCAACGGGGAGATAGACTGAAAAACCAGCCAGTGCATGTGGCAGCAAAAGATGTGCTGTAAGTCTGGAGAGTGAATAAGGAGAAGAATGGACACTTTTTTTTTTAAACATTTTTTGATTAAATCCTGCCCAGTCTCTTCATGGAGCACAGCTGTCTGCTATAAAAGTTAAAAGCCAGCACAGATCAGCAGCAGAAGTGTGCAGGGAGAAGTGCAGCTGTGTGGCTTCAACAAATCCAGTGGTAAATGTGCATGTCAAAGCACAGAGCTCTGGGTTTTTCCAGGTGCTCCTGGGGCTGTGAGCTCAGTCTTTGCCACTGTGTTACGGCTGTCGGTCCTCAGGAGAGCAGCTGCTGAAGGGGAAATGGAGTGTTTCACTCCACTTCCAATTATTGTAGGATTCAAGCCATGTTGCTAGGCTGGCTGGATTTCTCTCTCTCAAACAAGCATCCATGCACACAAACAAAATGACAATGATGGCAAAACACAAGATGGGAAGTACAGCTGTCAGGAATTTCTTGGCTCACATGAGGAAGGTGGGGATTGGCCAAAAGAATTGAGAAGAGGAGGGCAAATCGCCCATAAAGAAAAACAAAGTGGACAGAAATACAAAAAACAGGAGGTCTTTTAAGGCTTGAGAAAATGGAAGGAAAAGAAAACAGAGTGGAGAGGGAGGAGGAGAGAAAAGCCAGAGGAAAGCTGGGGAGGTTTTGATGCTGCAGGATTATAGACAGCTGTGTGCTAATTGTGCTGGGTTTATAATAAGCACCAAACTTCAGCCCCAGCTGCATTCAGATGAGCTGAGAGCACGTTCCACTGCACTTGTTAGGGAATGTTGTTCTTCTACTGAGACATTTAGTGATAGGAAATGAACCAGTGGTCTCTGTGCCCATCTTCTAACAGAAGCGAGCTGCCACAAAACCAGAAGTCATGAGGTTCCTCACTGAACTGCTCTGCTCAAGCTCAGTTTTAATTTCTGCTGGAGAGCTGTGAAACCAAGCCCTGAGACTGATAAAAGTGAGGCTGCTAGCTGTGGGCAATTGGGAAGAAGGATAGGATGGAGAAAGTCACTCTAGCTGCTAACTCTGCATGTGCAAAGAGACTCATCTACAACTGCAAAGCATTGTAGCGACCTCTAAAATACGTTTCTGACAAAAAGGCTATTTAAAATAAAAGGCATTTGCTAGTTCTGGAGCAAAGCAGCAATATAAGTTCAGAGATGCCTCTGAGGACCACACAAGGTTTCCCTTGCTACACTTGCATTTGCAATGCACGCTCAGGGAAAATAGGGTGGGGGAAGCTGCGGTTGCCATTGCCATATGGGGTTGCTGAAGTTATATTCCTGAAGGAAGAAAGATCCAGGAGGAGTCAGGAGTGAAAGAGAAGCAGTCTGAATTGAACAAGATGATGAGGAAGGTGCTGACTTAGAGGGAGCACCACAGGTCCTTGGAGTGGGACTGGACCCACCTGGTCTTTGGCTGCGGGGTTGAGCCTGAAGACCAGTCAGCTGCTGGAGGATGGTGAGCTCCCCTTGCAGTGTGACAGCTGAGAAGTGACTCTGAGACCCAAAAAGCAGGACCACAGGACAGAGAGGTCAGTGCCAAGCATGTGCTTTTCAATGTGCCTCTGTTTCTCTTTGATAGCTTTTCAATTTGGGAGCTGAGAACTTAATTAACTCTTCACTGTGCTAGAGTACTTTTTGTCTCTAAGCTTGTCTAGGCACATCCCTGAGCTCAGAGCAGTCCAAGTCTTGTTGCTGCTCTGAAAGCCACGAATCCACGCAAGCCAGTGTGCACAGACTGCCTACCCTTTGGGTGCCTGCAAACCAGGGTGCATTAGGAAATGGCCACAGTATGGTTACAGCCATTAGGACGCACAAAGACCAACCCACCAGCCTGAAAGAGACGTCCTGGGGTTAGTACCACCAGTGACATTTCACAGACAGAAATCGCGAAGGTTTACCCACCTGCCTATTTTGGGCTAGGGTAAGATGTTGGGAGATAGCTCAGTATGCCTTTTTATCCCAAAATGTCTCACCTAACAGAGACAGCCTCACAAACTAAAGCAGGTGGCACCATTATCAGGGAGAAAAAGCAGGGAGATTTTGAAATGGGAGCTGACTCTGGCCTGATACTTCGAGAACAGTTTTGAAGAGTAAAATGTGTGCGAATATGTCCTCTACAAGGTGAACCACTTCTGTCCCTGCCTTTTGCATGAGTATGATAATTGCAGCTCTTTATCTGCACTGAAATGCAGCTGTTCTCCACCCCATCCTCCTCCCTCTCCTGAGTTCTCAGTCTTAGATGCTGAGTCCTTTCAATCACTTATCTGGCAGGTATGTATGAAATGCAGTGTTAGTTCAAGGACATGTGCTATAAAATGAACATATCCCAAAAGGCACCACCTGGCCAATATGCTTAACATTTTGTGTAACAGATAAATCCAGAAGGAACTGATGGAGCAGCAACAATTGTTACGTTTATGGAGTAGTTACACATTACTGAGCAACTCAGATGAACAGGATTCATCCCTGGTCAGTCCTCCCTTGCTGTTATATCACTCTAGGGAAGTGTGTTTTATTCAGATGCCTGTCGAGCCTGGCTATTAATAAGGGTCTAAAGTGCACCAAATGGGCCATTGGCAGTCCCATTAAGATGCATAAGAGCATATTACTCATTTTATAGTTTGTATGTAACTTGAGCCTTTCAAATTTCCCTTGAAGGTCTTGGCTTAGTTACATATATATGCTTAGTTACCTTAAGCAGAGGTGATGAAGTTCAGGGAAATTTTGCTGTTGGTGGTGTTGGGGCTGAAAGTCTATGTGCATTCAGGACACAAACTACCAGAGGCTGTGGATGCATAGTGGGGAAATATCACGGCTGTTGTTGGTGACAGACTGCTGTGTTAGATGGAGTATTTGCCCAACCCAGTTCAGCTGTGCTTATGTTCTGTGCTGCATCACAGCTGACAGCTCAGGTGACAGCATCTGACAGCTTTATTTTGTGCTTTTAATAAGGCTGTTGGAGACGACTCCAGACTATCACACTAGACTATTTTGAGGGCTTGCTGAGAAGCCTCCACCTTATGCTAAAAAATGTAGTTCTATCAACCGCAACTCCATCCCATCAGATGTTGCTGGTTTAAGAAGGATCCATCAGAAGACGACCTGCCTGGCTATCTTCTGTGCTGCCTGAGCACACTGGGATTGCCCAGACCATGGGTGGTTGGTCCTAACCTGGCTGAACAGTTTAGCAAGCAGAGGTTCTGGGTAAACCCATGCTGACAATAGGAAAAACACTCTTCAGAAGAATACTGTGCCTTCAGGAAGGGAAAAGCATGGTCTTTTTATGGGGACATAAATACCCAAAATATATATGCTTGAGTCATAATGCTCAGATTGTATGTGCTACAACTCTCGTCCCCTCTGGCTGTGCAAATTCTGAGGACCTTGATCACCTTGGCATGAATTATTGAAATGAAGAGTGTGAATGCTTAAAAATAAGAAAACGTGTCTGCGGTCTAGGATGTGTTTTAAGCATCTCATTGATTCCTTCTTCACCGTATTGCATGCTACCTCCTAAACACTGTGGATGCTCCTTAATGCCATTAGCTCTGTACGTGAATGCTTAAACTGATCACTAGCATCCTGTCAGTAGGAATTATTACACAATTATGAATTATTGCAACATTTTCTGAGGCATCCAGTGCTGGCTCCTCTGTGCAGACAGGACTTTGGTTGATAGGCACTATTGGCATGGCAATGCAAAAAAGAATCTTGGAGCTGTCTTGAATAGGAAAACAGTAGTAGTAGTAAGTAGTGTTAGTATGGAAACAAAGCCAGAGGTTCCGCTTTTTGTCTTGAAGGAGCTGCAATTCAATTTGTACTGGGCTGTAGCTCAGGGAGGTAATGAAGAAATCAGAGAGAGCAGTAAGAACTAAACAAGGCTGGAGCAAAGAGGCATTGGACAAATTATTTTTCCTATTTTCTGGTGAGTGTGTAATGTATCAAAGAACCTGTTTTATGCTTCATAGCAGTATTATGATCAATATTACAGATTCTATAATCATATGTATGATGTGTGGAACCAACAGAGAGAAAAGGAGTTTCCTGTAGTAATGGCTATGTTACCAGGCTGGAAAACCTATGGAACCCAAGAAACACTGTGAGTCTTGCTACCTGTCTTTTTTATCACATTAGTATCTAGTGTTAAAATAGGTCACGGCTCTCTTGCAGAATGTAATATGCAAACATACCACAGCAGACCTTCAGCTAAGTTGTCACAGAGCCATTGTGTTTTTCCGAAAAATCAATTTCATGCCTCTCTGCCAGCTCTGTGATCCCTTTTTCCTGGGACAGACTTCTCAGTCGACTTGAATGAATGGTTTTGTGGGATGTGGGGGAAGGTGGCAGGCAACAGTTGATGACTCAGGGGCATTTTTTACCCTGCCAAAAACAAGACACACAGTTCACCTCATTAGGAAATGCCATTTCTCCTTGGGTTTTGAGGGAGCTGAGAGATTTGGGGATGTTTGTGGGAAGATGGGCTGGTGGCTGGTAGTGGTTTTGCTGTAGGAAAAGAGCAAGGGTGGGTGTGTGGGGGTGTGTGTGTGTGTGTGAGAATGAATGAGGTTGCCATCTCAGATCATTCTAGGTTCATTGACCATCAGTGGTCTTAATTTTCACCACTCTTGGCATTGGGAAAAGGGGGAGGAAGGCCATTTTTTTTTAAGAAATAGAATTGAAAATATAAACTAGTTACATGCAGTCAAGCCCTTCATCATGCCCTTTTCCTGTCTCATAAAGTATCACAAAGCTCTTTGTGGATTGTTGAGAGATTTATGAAATGGAGTGACTTGAAAACAGAGGACGAAGTTGCAGATCACAAAGTCTTACAGAATTACTGGGAAATATAGTCACATCTCTTGGTTTCAAAAAATACTTCATGGACTACAGTGAAAAATGGCATACTGCTAATATTTTTTCTTTTGGAATCTAGTGTCTATCAGTTAAGTGTGTAAAGAAAATCTGTGAGGATCCTGGTAACACTGAGCAGTATCCAAACTTGTAATTGAAGCAATATACATATAAAAGAGGCAGGATGAATTATCAGTCAAGAATTCCTCCTACTTGATTTTAAATTACATTTTTGTCTATCATACTCTTCTGTGTACAGGTAATGCAGAAAATAATGCAGCCTTCATTTCTCTTAGCAGCATAATAGCACAAAGGGAATCTAGATCTTGATCTATAGAACAAAGAAAGTACTGCAAATACAAATTCAGTAAAATTCAGAATTACACAGATCTGAATTTGATTTCAAGCATGCCTTCTATTCTATTCTATTCTATTCTATTCTATTCTATTCTATTCTATTCTATTCTATTCTATTCTATTCCATTCCATTCCATTCCATTCCATTCCATTCCATTCCATTCCATTCCAATGTATTCTATTCTATTCCATTGTATTTCATTCCCAAAACAATATTTTAAATTCAGTATGTGAAAAGTATACTGATTCTGAACAAAAATGTTCATACAAGTTGCTAATGTGATTTCATTAATCCACTTTAAAAATGTAAACTCATTAATGTTCTTGGTTATTTACATTAGCCCCAAGAAAGTGTAAAAGGATTGCTTGAGGGATTCCCTTTAAACAACTTGAATATCCCAATCAGTTGTGGCATATGGATCAGCTTGAGAATATTGTCTTCAGCAGAGAGTGGGTATGAATGGATCATTTTGCCAGGCAGCTCTTTGATAACAGGGGGGATGTTCAGCAGAGGGAGGAGCAGGAGAGAAAGACCAAGAAGAGAATCCTGATGATAGAAAAGTCCATGAAAAAATGTAACAGGTCTATTTGGATTAGAAATCTGACCTCATAGGTTGTCACATTGGAAGAAACAGAAGTCCTGGACAGTTTTAATCTTTTATTTCAGACTACCAAGGTGCTGTCCCTGCAGCTACTGGCGAATACCAAATGCACTGAGACATAGGTCATCCGCTGTTATCAAGCTGGTAATGGAAAAGAAATCTGCATGGCGAACTTCATGGAAGGCAGCCAGTCAGGTCTGGTTTGCATTTGTCCAGAGCGAGAATTTCCTTTGCTACTTATTGGCGTCTGCTTAACAAGAGCAAGATGAGGGAGAAAGGCTGTCTGCAATGAATCAGACACACTCTGGACAGATAAAACAGAAAGACAACAGCAGGGACTTCAGTATTGCAATCTGGAAAACAAAATAATAATAAGAAAGTGATTAAAGTGATAATTTTTAGTTGACAGATTTTGTTTGTAAAGCTACAGTCATCTAATGGGGAAACTGAATTTCCTGGATAGCATATATATGGTGTTCCAGAGTTACTTGATTAAATAATTGATGGGGAATGAAACTACAACTGCGTGTAGGATGATAAAGTACACGGCTTGTCTCTGGCACCTCATTTTTTTTCTTCTGTGAATTACTCCAATTCCACCAACATATTTCTGAGGGAAGCTTTGTCTTCATCCCTCACTCCTGCAGGAGAGCAGGCTGGTATGTGTCAGTCAGATCTATTCCTTACCTGGTAAGTAGGGATGGGACAGAAAAAAGCCACTGTGCCTGGAGGACAGTGCTGTCTAGTGGGTACAGCTAACCAAAAGAGATAGAGCCATTCTGGTCAAGAGTTATATTAACTCTTCATCTTTCCAGGCTTCACCTCATGGAGCTTGTATGAGAGCTGTGCTGGCTTCCCAGGCAGCCTGCTCATGAGTCACTCAAGAAGACAGGACAATTATTTCCCCTCCTGAGGCAGAAAATGCTCTCTCTGAGTCTTACAGCCTAGATTAGTCCAGGAGGCAGCATATACGAAAAAGCTTTGTGGACCTCTTCTCTGTTTAAATGTGGAGGCCTACAAATGGTAGGTGTGGGCAAATGGGGAGACCATGGTGTACCCCTGAAATTTGGGTTAGAAGCATGAAAACCACAACCAAGGACAGAACTTCCCTGTTGCTTTCCTCCCCATTTCTACAGCCTGAGCTGACCCTTTTCTAGCCAGAGTGCTCTGCATCATGGTAGAAGCAGAACTTTGTGGCATTGGAGATATTCTACAGGCCATTTAATGCAGAATAATCTTCAGTGCAGCAGCAGACTTCATCAATGATGTTCAGCCTGGAGAAGAGAAGGCTCCAGGGAGACCTTGCTAAGGCCTTCCAGTTCCTGAAGGCATCCTATAGGAAAGCTGGGGAGGGACCTTTTACAAGGGCAGGTAGCGACAGAACAAGGGGGAATGGTTTTAAACTGGAAGAGAGTAGATTTAGGCTAGATATTAGGAAGAAATTCTTTACTGTGAGGGAGGTGAGACACTGGCACAGGATGCCTAAGGAAGTTGTGGATGCCCCCTCCCTGGAAGTGTTCAGGGCCAGGTTGGACAGGGCTTTGGGCAACCTGGTCTGGTGGGAGGTGTCTCTGCCCATGGCAGGGGGGTTGGACTGGATGAGCTTTAAGGTCCCTTCCAACCCAAACCATTTTATGATTATGTTCTTGGCTCTCATTTTGTAGGCAGACCTTCAAAGTCAGCTTTGGTTTATTTGACATAATTACTATAATAGTACTCATCAGCTTGTGAACGTAGAGGGCTCAGGTATTTGGCATTCAGATCAATATGCCATACATAGTTATTCCCTACGTTTGCATAATACTTCTTAGTATAACACTCAGGAATGGACTAATGTTGTATGAGTAATTTCAGCAAGGCAAGATTATTTAGATCTACTTACCCTCAAACTCATTATTTTTAAGAGCTGTGTTTAAATTCATAGGAAGCAGGGAAGACTGCTCATATGAAGACTGCCTCACAGTGATCTGCAGTGTTAAAGAAATTAACCCTTTGGGAGGGTCTAGCTTTGTTTATAATTTCTTTACCTCCAGCTAGCGAAGCATGAAAAACTCCCTCTCCCAAACCCAACCCAAATACTTAGGTGAAAGCTAGCATGAAGAGAAGCAGCACAAAATAGTGTCAGAGACCTGGAAGATGAAAGGTGTGGTCTTATCTTGGTGCCCACATTAATGATCCAGTTTCTTCCAAGAACTTCATATATTAGTCAATGCTGATCACAGTTAAGTTTGTAGAGCCATGGGGACTTATAATGGGTCCATAAATATGCTTCCCTAATCACTTTTAAGAATGTGATTTGTTAGGAAATTACTTGCCTTTTCTGTTTCAGGCCTCAGCCACTAGGCTTATGTAATTTATTGTTGCATTTATAGAGGAAAAAAAAGTGTTCTGTGTAATCATCAACAATAAACTTACAGAAGAATAATTAATTTTCTCCAGAATATTTTCCATTTTGCCACAAAAGATTTTTCTCCCTTTTTTAAGCAAAGGAAAACCAGACAACGAAGTGGTTAAATGATTTATTTTGGTTCCTGGTGGCAATGAGAGGTATATGCCGGCAGATATGATCTTGAAGGTCAATGTTCTGGGCATCCTGGAGTCCCACAGCAGCGGAGGAATAGAACCCAGCACAAGAGAACAGGCTGTCCCTTGTGCAGCTTTGGACTGTCTTGGGTCACAGGCTCCCCCATGTCTGCAGTGTGCTGTACACATTAAAATAAGTTTAAATGTCCACACATCTCAGATTGCAGGGTAATGTGGCTTTGTAGTGCCTTGGTTTCTTCTGTATGAGTTATGATCACTCTCCAGAAAAATGCCATGAAATTGAATTTTCTTACAGTGGGAGGAGACAAGAAGTTGTAGAGGTGCAGTCACTGATGTATATCCCAATGAAATATGTCTACAAGATGTGCTAAGGGAATGCACAAACCTGTGCCTGGAGACAATCAAAAGCCATATTATTGCTGTTATTATTAATACTGTTATTACATAATATTAATTTATTTTATCTAGGAATTCTTGACTGGATTTCTCAGTGAGTATTTCTGGACTGTCTCTCTGTTCCTGTGTCCATCAGATCAGGGCATGGATGGAAGACTGCTGTTTGGTTGTCTGCACATGTGAAGAGATCAGAAACTTGGAGAGTGGTGGACAAGCAATAAGAAATCAAGGTAAACACTTCAATGCCTTTTGAAGGTTTCTTACTGAAAACTAGCTGAAGGCAATGCAAATCTTTCTATTATGTATGGTGAATTCTTTATCAAAGAGCAGATCATCACCATTATACTTAAATTCAAAATATGGTATTGCTTAAGTGTTTTCAGCTCCCATTAGTTGAGCATGTGATGAGATGATAGTTGATTATTTAAAGTGACTCGGACGATTTTGTTGAGACATTTGGGACTGAAAACTTTGCCATTGTTTCCTTCTGATAGGGACATGGTGATGGGGCTCTATATTCTGCTTTATTTTGAGATCTGTCTAATACCCTCTTATTTACTTTAAATTGGCCAGGAAGAAGACTGAAGTAGAGGATGTGGAGGCCTGTCCACTGTGCATGATCTGGGATGGGAGCCTGAATTATTATCTTTCCAAGTTTGCATTGGTTTCGTTGCATTTTCAGTATGGAACAAAGGTACTTCTGAACTTTTAATATTTTTTTATAGATCTAATTCTGTTTGTGTGATGGGAAGTTTTATGATGTGGACATGTTATATTACCATTTATATAACAACAGTCTGGTATGAGTCCAGAGCTATTAACTGGGATTGTCCAGACACAGTGAGCAAAGGGTAGAAACTGGGGAAAGGAACAAGATACAGCCACAGTTGCCTGATCTGCTTCGGTCCCTTCAACCCTTCCAAATATAAAGATCAAACAAAAAAAAATCACATTCACTGTGATTTGATATAGGCTAAGTTCATCTTAGGCTTAGATCACAGAATGCCCATCAAGCTGTAGCAGCTTTTTAATGTACACTGTAACAGGAAACTTTCATTTGATTTCCAAGAGACTTGAGTTTGGGTTTCTACTAAATTAAGTTGTTTGAATATTAGGGCCTCTGAAAACTGTTACTGAACTCTTCCATCCTCCTCCATTCACTTTCATGCTTCTAATTTCTGTGTTTCTAATGAAAGGGCTGTTTACTACCAGGCATCTAACTTGAACTGATCTGGCAAGTTGCTGAGAAATGTAAGTTGCAAAACATCTGATGTGAAGGAAGATTTCTCCATCTAAAAGGTCTTATGTCAAAAGTGAAAACAAGTCTCTGCTTTTGCTTTTCTGAAGTACTGGATGTTAGACATTAATCATTGAACTGGAAATCCAATTACATGATTATTAATCAGATGCATTTTTTTCAAGTTGGGGGAAAAAAGACCAAGTGAAACATGAAAGTCCACTGGGAAATGCTGCCAATTAAAGCAATTAAAAGAGGATGTGGCATTCTTAATTCTTACATTTGGCTAGAAAGATGATTGACTGCACTTCACTCTCCTGGGACTGGGTATGCTGGGCAGTTTTTATTTGCTTCTTAAGATCAAATGCTTCTGTTTCTGTTATGAGGCATAATTAATTTTCTTTGCAGGAAACTTTACTTATTATGATATGGGTATCTGATCAAGTTTAAAATGTTTGATCAGGTTAAGTGATGCCTGTCATTTAACGTTCCCACTCAGGGAGCGAAGCACATATTCCTTCCACTCTCGTAACATTCTGCAGACAGACTTTCTGACAGCTGAAGTGTAGCCAGTAAATTTCTTTTCCATTAGTTGCAAATTGTACAATAATATACTAAAGTAATTACACCATAAATCTTCTTGCCATGAAGTTGGGCTCTGCGGTACACACTCAGTGCAGTAGCAAATAAACTCACTGCATCTGTGTATATTAGTCTTGCAGTGACTTTTCTGAGGGTGGTCTAAAACATTGATGACTGAATTGGGAGGAATTGGGAGAAATTCAATGTTTCGGTTTTTTATAAGAGAGGAGTTACAGTTCTTCAATATCTAGGGCTACCTTGTAGCTGAGCATGGTTCAGAGCAGGGATCATTGCCAACAATCTCCTTAGATGTGCATTGTGAACTAGAATATAATATTCATCATTGAGGATGTGGTGAGTCTTAGTTGAAGATCTGAGTCCAAGACAGGCTGTGTTGAAGCACCTAAGGAGTCTACTTAATCTAGACACAATACCTCTAGGCTAAACCTAACCATTGCATGGTTCTAAAATGCTTTGAAGATCAGGGAAACACAAATGAGAGTATTAGCACTAAAAGAAGTAACTGCCAATAAATCTATTATCTTAGATCCCTAGAAAAGGACAGGCAGGTTCTGTAGCTAAAACACTCTCTCAGGACCTGAAGAGTCATTCACCACTGTCTTGAAAACTGTGGCAATAAAACTGTGGTTTCTCACAGTTTTGTTCCTAAGACCAAGGGCTGCCCTGAACACAAAGCTGTCTGTAGCCCTCCTGATACACCTTGAACTGGGCAATAGGAAAGTTCCTTTTTTTTTGGAAGAGGATGGTAGATGGATTTATAGGAGCCTATGTCAGGTTTAATTTGCTACAGCGTGTGTGACTCAGCAGTCAGAAGGTGTGAGCCTTGCTATCTCTCCAGAGCAATGCCAATGCTGCCATTCACTTCTCTCACGTAAGAGCAACATTTATAGAGGTTGGGTTATCTCCAGGACCATTTATTTCTTGTGGTTTGGTGGCACAGGTGGAGAGGTAGATTCACCGTAGTGATCAGATTGCTGGAGAAAACAGTGCACAGGCAGCGTGGGAAAACCATGTGCTGAAAAAGCCAACATTGCGGCTTCTGGTTTTGCATAACACTGCAGCCACAGACCTCTGCCAAGGATCAGCAAGAGCACAAATAACCCCCAGTGTGGGAGCATTTCAGGTGAATGGGCTTTGCTATTCTGTGAATAATTACGCTTATATAGGCAGCATCTTTGACTGGGTCTCGAGTGACAGTAGCGTGAAATAGGCATTTGACTTTGATTCATCTGAGAACTGGGCACGTACAGGAGCACTG
>NW_010200775.1:6654-15774 GCF_000695765.1 Mesitornis unicolor | reverse complement strand
TCCCTACACATTAAGGCCCAGGAAGTATATTTGATTATATCCACTGTATTTGGTGTGATTTGCTGCACTCAGATATTCCTCTGCAATTAGGTGGTTAGAGACTCATCATTAATCTTCAGCTTTGTGCTACCTATCATTCTGTTCCCTCATATATCTTAGCTTATGGCATTTTTCTGAATGTTTTGATTAGGAAATATCCCTGCCTTGGAGCTGTTGCTGGCGGCAGGATTTCTGTGTGCATCTCCTGTCACAATCTGAATCTCTTCTATTCCAGGCTCTTTAGAGCACTTGTCTCTCAAATAACAATTAATGTGTCTCTTGTCGGATTCAGAGGTCTATCAGAACCCTGCTGAGTTGGTGCCCGACATTAGACCCCCAAGAAATTGCTTGTTACTTCATACTTGAGCATATCCCTTGATGAACTTTCTGGTTTTTTTTCTTCCATTAGGTTTTCTTCGGACGTTCAGATTCATCTAAGTTATCTTCTTCTGCTTTCCTCACCCCCTAAAAAAAGCTCACATTCCTGGTGCCCTTATGTTAAAAATACTTTGAATTTGATTCTACACTCACTAAACTTTCCTTCATAAGTAGTTAAGAAAGGTAATAACAGAGGACATTTAATTGTACTTGTTAATGAACTTGTTAGGAAAGCCACTGTGGAGGTGGCAGTGGGGAACCTGTACTCTTGAGTGAGCTCTCTTCCAGGTCAGGACACTTAAAGGCAGCTCCTAATTCTCAATGCTTTTAAAGGATGAGAGAGGCTAGAAAGTGGATGGACTTCTGCCTGCCTGCATCCTTTTCTCTGCAAGCTTTAATCTTGTTTAGACCTGGTCTGATATAGACACATTGTTCATTGATATCTCCTACCAGGGAAGAAGACCTCATAGGTATTGATAGGCAGTGCTCAGCCACTCTGAAGAAATCACTCTCTACAGGTTTATGGGGAATATTTTACATGTAGCTAATCATCCTGTTGCATTCTACATCACAGATGACATGCTCTTTGAAATCCCTAGGATGGCTTCTGGCAGCTATGAACTTCAGGATTGTTTTCAAATACCAGTAAAAATAGAGTCATCCAGGATAAGAACTGTAACCCAACCATTATGCTATACCATGCTGAAGATCACCATGAAAGACAATGGGGAAGTAACAGACAGAGCACAAGCAGTTCATTTATTTCTGTCTATGAACAAATGACAAATAAATCTCAGTCTTATGTAGTTTTTAATTCAAATCCCATTATTCTCCCTCTCTGGAGTCAGCATATATTTTGCCTGGTAATAGAGCTGTCCAGTCACTGGAGACGCTAATGTCACTCCTCCACGTTAGATCTTCTAAGATTAAAGGACTTCCTTAAGAAAAAAACAAACCAAACAAAACCCCACTGTTATTCAGCCTGAGTATTGGATACAGTGAGAAATGTGATGTGAATGGAGCTATGGAGAGATTGGACTTGACAGTCTTAGTGTTTTTGAAATCTGTGGATCCTGTCCTTCAGCTATACGCTCCTGTTGATGAAAAACCATTAAATGAAGTTGTAAAGCTATACATTTTGTGGAGTTTAACATAAATGAGCATTAGTTCCTCTTAAGTGTTCTTTCCCTGGAAGTATCTCTAGTACATCTCTTGAGCTTCTGTGAAGTTCAAACTTTTTAGTGTCTCTGCTTAAACAAATGTGGGTTGTGCTCTCTATTATGTTTGTGCCACAGATATAGGAGAGGTGGGAAACTGAGCAGAGTTTTGAACTTTTTTCCTCTACTTCTTTGAGGAGATATTGTATCAGATTGATTCTAATTGTCCCGCATACATTAAAGTTGCAAAATGTCCATATCAGCAGCTCCAATCACCTGCACAGAACTCTGCCCCAACTTTTAACCAACAAACAAAATCCTGTGGACATACACAGAATAAGAAATAAGTGAGGAAAATAATAGAGAAAGAAACGTTTTAGACAAGTAAATCCATATGAATTTCCTACGATGAGCATTTGCAATTAGTTTAGCAATAGCCATATGTATTAAAAATGCTATAACTATACTATTGAAATGAAACAGTAGGAAGAGAACAACACAAAACTAGCCATTAATCTTTATGCATCCAAAACTGTCATGAGAAGAAAAGAGTTATTCATGAGAAGAAAAGAGTTATTCATGAGAAGAAAAGAGTTTTAGGAAAGGATCAGAGACTCCTTGCTGTCTATATTCCCGGCTATGCTTTGCTTTCCACCACTGGATACAGAGAAGCAAACCCAAATAATTGACTGCATATCTTGCCTTGCTTTTATTTACATTTGGCATTGGGATGCAGCTGTATTGACTCTTCCTAAGTGAGACAAGGTCATATTCATAATTCGATGTTTAAATAATCCTTGTGCTTTCAGTCTCTTGTAGTACCCATCCTACTGGACCATTAAACTATCATCTCTGTGGGGTTTCTATGGAATTTTTCATTTTTTCTGTGGCTGATGAAATGAATGATGATGATGTACTTCTTACCAAAAGCATCTATCATTTAAACTCTCATATTTCCCTGAGCCTTCAGTACAGTTAAAAGTCAACTTAATGCCTTTATCCCTTCAATTCATGAAGACTGACAATAGTGTTTAAATGGAGTCCAAAGGGTACCTCCAGGTATGTGGTATTTGGGTTAAAATCTGTACTGCTTTGTCAGAAGTTCAGTTTCCTCTAGAGTACAGGCTTTATGGTAATCTAGGTCAATTCTATGCAATTATGAAAGATCAGATAAAAGTTTTCCTATTAGCTCCTAGGGAAAAGTGCTTATTGGGCAAGGAAGCTGGGAAGTTTTTAATTATGGAATTGTGTTTTCTCTGTCTTGCCCTCTTTGGGGGAACTGCAGAGGTATTAAGCATGAGACTTAATTTTTTTTCTAGTTCCATGGTAGAATTCACCTAAGTGAATGAATACGAAACAAGTTTAGATTGGCCAGTTCTTTAAAATATTACTAAGTTGTCAGGTGAACTAATGCTGGTGAAGACATATTTTGAAATATCCAGGTGATTACCAAAGCTGGGAGAATCCATGGGAAGAAGCAGACAGATTGGGAAATGTGGAACTGGCGATTATTGGCAGAGGTTTTTCCAGCATTGATTCAGAGTCTCAGCCTCAGAGAGGTGCCAGTCTCATCAGAAGCTTTCATAAAGTTATTCCATTTTTTGTGTGTTGTTTTACCCTCTTGATGGCTTCTGGTTGTTACTACAGGGATGATACAGGGAATGTGGCACTTTGGCAAGGATTGAGATGAATGAAGTTGATTCATGCTAATAGACTCTAGTAATCAATGGCATTAAGAGCTGGAACAAACACGTTTAGCCTGCATTGTGCCTTGATCCAAAGGAATGCTTACCCATTCCTCACATAAGTCAGGGTGTCAGAACATTTCACAGATGGGGAGGTTGTGGCAAGCACAGAGCATCACTCAGGAACCACAGAGGGAGATGATGTTTTTCTAGAAGAGACTTCTCTAGCATTTTTTATTGGGTCTTGGCAATGACAATCTTAGCCACTAAAAAGAATCCAGGAAGACACAGACCAGTCACATAAAAAAAAAAGAGAAAATAAAAAGGGCTGAAGCCTGTGACTGAGAGACAATCATTGCAGGAGACTGTTTGGCAGGTTTAGTGGAAGACTATCACAGGTAGGACTGGGAATTTGTGCTAATGTAAATATCAATTTGCATGATTAAATTTAAAATCTTACAGCTGCTTGGTTCAGTATAGTTTGAACGGTCTCATTCTGTGTGTGTGTATGTCTTATACTTCTGACTATATTAGCCAATTTCAGCTAAATCAGATGAAGGGGTCCAGGACAGTAGGACTTGGGATAATTCAATTCCCATTAGGTTTTTAGAACACAGCAACTACAGATTGTGCCAAAGTGAAAACTAAGCACTCTGAGAAATTGTATTTGTTCCTTGGTTGTACATCACTTAGAGGATATTCTCAAAAGAAATGAGGAGACCACA
Organism: Mesitornis unicolor; assembly: GCF_000695765.1. Lineage (NCBI taxonomy): Eukaryota > Metazoa > Chordata > Aves > Mesitornithiformes > Mesitornithidae > Mesitornis > Mesitornis unicolor. Next base: position 11,790 of record NW_010200775.1, on the reverse strand, counting down.
GGAAATGCTTTTAAGCTGATATGCCGGAGGCTTAGAGCCATGTTAGCTTTCTGGTACAGGCAAAAGACACTTTAAAGTGCTTTGATGGTGTAGTAATGCTACTCGTGAAATGACTTAAATCCCAGCTTTTCTACTTTTCTACATCGCCTGCATTCTGTCTGGTAAAATATCACAAACATGAAGTAAAGCAGGAGAGTGGTCTCCACTGGATACATATCCATAGCATCAGAAACTGAGTATAGATAGAGCAAAACTCACTATGCAACATTAAAATGGAATCAAGCACAGACTGAGCAGGGTGAATCATGTCCTCAGACCTTAAATTGCAATCAGGGAGATGTGTTGATCAATGAGCAGCTCCATTTTTTCTGCAGTCATTATTTGTATAGCCTGTACATGTAGGAGCTCAGTCACAGCTGATGATCCCACCAGTCTGGACTGTGCAGGTCTGAAAAAACCTGGATTCCACCTCATGGAAGTATGTATGTTCTGTTGTAGTTTTGTTTTCATTGTACTTGTCACTGTTTCTTCATCTTTACTGCCTCCAGGGAGAAAAGAAAAATACCAAATGTCTCATCTTAGACAATAGAGAATAATTCAGAGAGATTTTCACCTTAGCACAAGCCCTCATAGTTGGTTCTTTGTTAGCAAATAGCATGAAGTATTTCAGGTTTTGGAGAAAGTCACTGAGACATTTCAGCTGTTGATTGGAAATTTAATTGAGATCTCCTTCTACCCAGCATAGGTAGGTTTCAGAGAAGCCATGGAGTTAAAAGCAAACCAAAGAGTGAAGGTGGGGTTGCTCCTCTGGTTTCCCTATAGATACAGAGCAGGAATAGAGAAAATCGTGGGATTTGAGCTTTCCACTGACCCTCTCAGAGGCTGTAAAACTCTGGTCCTCAGAAACTGATTACCACACCAGATGCTGAAATTGCAGCAAGCCTGGCTGCATGCTGACAGCTTCTCATAATGAGTGATGTCTTTATTTTTCTACAGAAAGTGCTCTAGGAAAGCTGTGGAGTGTGACTAGGGCTAACTTGACCCTCTAACAGAACTGCAGACTCAGGCTCTTCTTGGGACACAAGGGAACTTGACAGCAGCAAGACTTGAGGGATCAAAATTTGTTTCTTCATTCTACTTCACGACACAAGAACTCCCTACTGAGAAAAGTCGTGGCATGCTGGGGGAGGCCTGCTTTTTTTTCCCTAGAACTTCCTCATAATTAGCTCAGTTGTTGTCTGCCAAGACCTGGAATGCTGCTGCTGAAAATGGCGAGGCATTTCTTATATTCTTTGGTATAAGAAACCACAAGCGATGACAAATCCAGCCATCAGCCAGTCTTTTATCATTATGCAGCATTATGAAAATCATCTCTCCGTTTCCATAGGCCAACGGTGCCATTGATTGTGGTATTCTCTGGAAGTTGGCGCCAGACTTATGATCATTTAAACCACATAAAGGTTGTCTTGGTTTCCTTTCAGCTGCATAATTTGTTTCTTGCCAGTCACTGCAAGAACCCACTTGGGACTACCTGGCTTTCTACCTTCAAGTATCCCATCAGGCTTACTTTCTTGTAGGAACCAAAGGCATCCATTTTTGTGGAGGTGAATGACAAGGGTTCAAATGTCTAAGATGAAACATGAAAATCTCAAAAATGTAACAGGTGACTCCTCCTTCTCTACTGTAATGCTAGACTCTGCTCTAGTTCTAAAGAAAATGGGCCTGTGCCTCTCTCTGCAAGGAAGGTCCATGTCTCCACGACACAATGCTAGCAGGACACTTTGCCGTCTTTAATCTATCTGTGCTCATAGGAACCCTAAGAAGCCAAGGGCTGCTGTTACCCACTATTTTAGAGACAACATCAGAGAAAGACTAAAGGATCTAGATTGCTGGGGAATCAGTGCCCTCAGGGCACGCAGTCTTCTCTTCTGGAGGCTTCAGGGATCTTGCAGCAAAGCTCTGGTCCTCCCACATCTGTGGATGGTTGGAGTAACATCACTGATGACTGCACCCTGGTGTTGCACCTCCAATGAATGACTAGGTAAGGACCATAACTCCTGCACACGTTAGGATGGTGCAGCTCCAGTTCTGTGGTGGAAATTGAGGCAGGGAAGGAGGGGGGCTACTGAGAGACTCTATGGGTCCCCTGGCCTAGCAACGAAATGGAGAGCCCCTCTGGAGATCAAGAATGATGCAGATGCCCTCCATTCAGTTCACCTTAGAGAGGGTATTGTGACAATCGACAACCTGATCAACAACCTGACAAAATGTGACCATCTTTGTAAAGATAATTGGTCACAACTCTTAGAAAAGACAGTATGATTTGAAAATGCTCAAGCTAAAATGTTACGAATAGTGTGTCAAGACTGAGGCCAGTGGCTGTAAAGTCTCTCAGGTTTCCTCAGCTGGTGGTGACACTACTACCCTCATGAGTGGACAGCATGGCACAGCCACTTGAAGATGTCCAGTGGCAGGCAGTCATTTTGGCCAGGTGTTGCACCAAGGTGTGTCACGAACATGCAGTGTCACAGCAAAGGTCTCTATCTCCATGGGCAGGCTCGCTGGGACCCTCCTGAGATGAGGCATTTGACAGGCTGTGGTCAATTCTGCTCTGTGAAGTCTGAGCTGTTGTGGTGGGGCAGGGACAAGGATGGGAGTGATGTGTCCCTGTTCACCCGCTGGCAGAGTGGCTGGGTTATGAGTGCATTGTAGAGGTGGAAATCACTAAGCACCAATATTCCCTGGTTGTGTGCATTATATTTAATACTGTGTAAGGGCAGTAAGTGTCATAGTCTAAGGCAAGAGGATTAAAAAAAATAAGATAAGAACAGAGAGCCAGTGAGATAAGCAACTTTACGGGGAATGACGCCTGACCTGATTTAATGACACAGACTGCTGAATATCTTGGGCCCTGATCTGATTTTGCAAAAAAACTCTACAAAATGGACAAGAAGACTTAAATATGAAACTTTTCTGCAGCCCTTCTGGGTGCATTGGGGTATGGACTTTGTGTGCAATGAGACATCTAAATATTCTGCCATCACGCTGATCTGCCTGGACCTCACAGCAGACTGCAGTCACCAGCCAGCAAGAGAAGATTCTTGTGGCATCAAGCAGTGGCAGGCAAGCAGCTGAAGTGGAGAGAGAAAGGAGCTAAGGCACATCTGAAGCTTTCATGTCTCTTAATGCTTGGTGTGTTTTCAGGTCCATGGAAAAGTTAGAGAGAGAGATGTACTTTGGGAGGTATTCTTAGACCCTCTTGCCATTGTCCTGAGACAATGTCATGTTGTGGTGGCCATGTCAGCTCCTGCTATGAGGTATGTCTTGGGCCTGGGAAATCTGCAGGCTCTGGATGTTGCACAGACAGAATTCTGCAGCAGAGGTGGCTTTCCTAAGATAACATTTATCCAGTATTAAGAATGTGGGAGACTTCATGCAATGATGTCATCTTGCATTGACTGGCAGAATATTACAATTAAAAATAATTCAAGTGTGTCTTGCATGTAAAATGCAATAGTAGATCTGTGGGAGTACCATGACTCATTTGGAGTGAAGTTTTCAGTCTTCACGCAACATTATTTGTAAAAAACTAGCAATGGCTTGCAATAGCAACACAACTATTTCCTTAGGACCTTCTGCTATCCACTGGATTTGAATTCTTTTAGGGTTGTTTCAGTCCTTAGGGCTTTGAAAAAACTTCTGGCATCTTTCTTTTGTGTTGTGGTTAAGCAGATGCATTCACTGACAGAGGGCAGTGAAATTAAAGAAGTCAATAGCAAATAATGACAACTGTTTATCTTATTTGAGGTCTACAAAGCAACTAAAACTGAAATTGACTTTAAGTGGACACAAAATAGGGTTTATGTGATAAAGCTCCTTGTGGATCCCAAATCAACCTAGAGTCTCTTCCTAGTTGGACTGTCAAGAGCCTGGATTTCACTTGGTTATATGATGTAATATACTGGATTTAGGACTGTATAACCCAATTCAGAAAATGGTAAAACACACTATTGGAAAGCAGTCAAAAATATGGTCTAATACAAGGATTATAAAACCAACACTTTGCAAAGTTAAGCACATTGCAAAATAGTTAGGAATTGGGAGTTCACCTTGTTTTAGTTGTTGGGTGCTGAAAACTCTTGAATATCTGGCAGTGACAGATAGTGAATAAGACAATTTTCTTGAATTGGTGCCTGAAACTACTAAGACTGAGCACTCCCAGGAAACCCATCCAAGGATTTATTTGAGAATCAGCACATCATAAGACCCTCTGGGAGCCTCCCTTCAGTCCTTCATAGATTGTAAGGCTCCAGCCAGCTGGATGTAAGTCATTAAAGCTCCTTATTCTATCCATTAGTACACTCATTAATATTTCTCAGTAACTTAGGACACAACTTTTCTCATGCCAAGCCTAGAAAAGTTTTCTCTTCCATCTCATTTTGACCTAGAGACAGCTGTAAGGACCAAAACTCACCCCTGAGCAGGAGAAAAACCTTTTATAAAATTTATGTTTTCAGCGTCTGTCATTCTGCGCAAAGCAGTAGAGGCATTTTACTTTGGAGATTAAAATCTTTCATGAAGCTGTTGACTGTAGGGGTATTTAACTTTTGTCATTGGGCTCAGTGTTCCTGTCTGGAGCTTATTGAACTATTAACAGTAAAACAGTGAGCTTTTCACAGCAGGTCTCAAAAAGAAAAACAAAGAAATGCAAAGAAAGATTTCTTCTGGGACCTTAGGAACTGGATAAACATGGTGCTAAATTGTTCATATACTCTAGAGGAGGGTTCCATTAGAAGGCAGCCAACTTAAGCACAAGTAATTGCTTTTGGGTGGAAAACCAGAATTGCAGATTCACAGAACGGTGGGAAGGGACCTCTGGAGGTCTTCCTGCTCACACCCACTGCTAGGGCCACCTAGAACTGGTTGCCCACGACCATGTCCATATGGCTTTTTAGTATCTCCAAAGTGGGATCCAAGTTTTCTACCATTGTATGCATATATTCATACACACCTAGACATATTTATATACTTTTTTATGAATATAGATTATATATGCACATTTTTATATATATATATATAAACCCCTGTCATATATGTATATATGACCAGGTGTTTTAACAGCAACATCTGGGTGCT
>NW_010200775.1:4531-6623 GCF_000695765.1 Mesitornis unicolor | reverse complement strand
CAGGAATTTGAGGATTTGCACTCACAGAGATATGCTGTAAACTTGAGGGAAAAAAACCCTGAACTATTTGATTCCACCAAGAAAAAACACTTAGGTGCTAAACACAGCAGGAGTGCTAATTGCTCTCTAAAAATGGTGACATAATTACTGTTTTCAAAGCAAACAGTAAGCAGTGACTTCTCATCACTTACCATGCTGTAATTTAGCCTTGAGGTCAGAGGTTAAACATTTCCTTTTTGCTCTTGGCCATACATGAAAAAACTCATTATGCAGATCTTTTTTTAAAAAATAAAGTCCCTTCATCCCTAAGAGGAATTTACGGGAGAGGAAACTAGGGGCAGCAGGAAGAGACTCAGAGCCCTGCAGGGTGTACACTGTACTGCCAAAGTCAAAATTCCCTTTCCGTACACAAAACAAGAAGCCCTCAGGCTCCATAAACAAGTATAAGAACTCACTTTCTGCAGGTTTTTGTTTTAGCTTTTCATCTGGTACGTAGTGTTTTGGTTCTTGCATGCACAGCAACACTACTGGACTTTGACTTTCTCTTTAGTGTTTTCTACCAACTTGGATATATATGGCACGTGTCTGCTGATCAGAGGGTAATTATTTCTGCTCTCTCTGGTTCCCTTGTGTTGACAGTCATTGAAAGCTCAGTGGCGCTCGTTCTTCATGAAGTCTAGATAGTGCAGAACTACAGTGTTGTAGTGTACCTGCTGACTTGAGCTATCTAATTGAAGAAGACAGAGCAATATGGCCAGAGGGGCTGAAATGAGGATGGGACGGAGGTAACCCATGGAGACAGTCCAGGCTGGAGAGAGTGCATTGAATCCTATGTATTTTGAGCTTTGTTGCTTTGAGGACTCTCTTGGAGCACTATGGGGCCCTGTTGCTGAAGGTGTAGAGGGTTTCTAGGCCCTTGACACCTTGACCAGCAAAAGGTGATGTGCAGAGCATCTGATATGTGCAGCTAAGAGACTGATACTGCTGGTATTTTGATCGCAGCCACATTTCCTCCTCTTCATAGCAACACTGGGAATGATGAGCAAAGCCTCTTCCACTTTGTCTTCCTGCTGCATCCACCTGCAGCCTTCCAGCCCTGGTAAGTGTCTTCTCATCAAGTCGGCTTGGTGAGAGCCCTTGAGGCCCTTGAGGCCGACAGTGGCTGACAGAGAGGCTTCTGACAATGCTGCCAAGCCAGGACGGGGACTTTCCTGACATTCCAAGCCACATTTCCCCTGTGGATTCAATGGGACTCTTGGTACAAGCAAAACTCAGAGGATTAAAGTACATGTTTCTTCTGTCTATGCCTCCTTGCATACTCCTTCTCCAGCATTGTATGCACTTTTCTTCCTGTGTCTCAGCTCAGAACTCCTTGTTCTGCTGGGGCTTCTGCATAGCTGAGGACTTCAAAGCCTTTGCTTAATTTGTGTTTGCACTTCTAAGTACTGAATGAAGGTGTTAGGCAGAAGCAGGTTCTTTCGAAGTATTTGTGTATAAACATGAAAGTTACAACCTTCTGCTCCTTGCTCCTTTCATCTTTTCAGGCTCACAGATAAAATGCAGTTGGGTTTTTGAACTTTAGAGAAAGTTTTATTAAAAGAGTGACTCAGACTCAGAAGTTTTGCTGAGCTCCTTTTCTCTTTTATTAAAAGAGTGACTCAGACTCAGAAGTTTTGCTGAGCTCCTTTTCCCCCCCCCCCCCCCCCCCCTTTTTCTCCTGCTTCCCATGTCACTTTCTCCCATTTTCAGTACTAGTTTCAGATGGTTTTGATGGACATCTTGCTGCACTGTTGCTTTGTGGGACATCAGTGCTGTGTACTCGAGGGCCTAATTTGTTACAGTCTCCAAATCTGTCCACTGCACAGCCCCTGCCACCTCTGATATGGGCAAAAATTTGTGGAAAATGGATTATTTCAGTATTATGTTGCCAGTTTACCTCCATACTGCCATGAGGAGAGGTACTAAGGAAGTCTCTCCATTGATAACAGAGTGAGCACAGAAGAATAAATACCCAATTTTCAGAATTTTTCCCCCATATTTTGGGGGGTATTCAAGCTCAAGAAATATTTCAATAAAAAAGGTGGGAATTGGA
>NW_010200775.1:0-4500 GCF_000695765.1 Mesitornis unicolor | reverse complement strand
GCAGGAATGACAATGATCTATCACAAGGAGAGATGCCTTTGAATGCTGTCATATCATCCAACAGCACAGAGAGAACTTCTGCTCCCTCAGGTCCTCAGCCCATTCCCAGCTTCCATTTCTTTGTCACTCTACAGATAGTTTGGTCTATTCACACCAAGTTTTGTTTCTTATATAGACACCAACTGGAAAGTAGCATTGACATGTAAAATAGCACAACTAATTTCAAGTGTCGGTACTTACATGTCTAGGTTACAGTGCCCAGGTGACTGTAATGAAGATGTAAATGATAAAACCAGAGGTAGGATCAAGGTCTCCTGAGACTTTCTGTGTTTTACCCACCAGAGGAAAGATATAGAGCAGCTACAAACATGTAGGTCAGTGACACACGGTATTTATTTTGCTGAGTCTTCCATTAATCCTAGTTTTCTAGCAATGAACACTCTAGTTACAAGTTTCTTCTTTTTGGGAAAAGAGGTAATTATCAGGCATCAGGACTTCCATAAGTGAGTCACACTAGTGACTTTCAGGGTGAATCCCATGTGCATATGGCTTCTCTTGGAAGTTTGTGTTATTTGCTTGACTTGACTTTTGTGTCAGCTGGAATCTGATAATTTAACTGATAATAACTTGTACTGGTGCAGCTGTTTGTCTTCCAGTACACAGTCTATGAAATATTGTCAAAAATTTCCTGCTTCAAAGGTTATAAAAAGCTTAGGTCCTTGAGGTACATTCTTATTTTTTTCCTAATGTTGAGAGAAGTAGCTAAAATTTAACCTTTCTGTGCCTGAAGTAAAGCTTGCTGAACTCCATTACAATGACTTCAACAGCTTGACTTACAGTGCTTAGTCTGTATGTGGAGATAAAAAGTGTCCTAATATCTTGCAAAGTGATTAGGTCTTTTATGTGATCAGCATTGTGACATTCACCCACAGACATCTCTACAGCTTCCTGAGATTAAGATACTGGCCACACTGATTAGACTGGGCCAAGGATATACGTTATCAGGTGGAATTTGCAGCTTTTCCCTTTTAATGAATATTTTAATGAATATTTTAATGAGGATTTTCTTTGTTCAAATTCTATCCACTGCCTTGGCATAAAAGTACAATGCAACCTTTCTTTTGAGGTGCACAAAGAAATCCTTAAAGTTATGGTCAGATAGTTGCAAGCAATGAAATTATCATCTCCCAGGTGAGAGGAGGCAACTTCTTGCATACATTTGTGCAGATCATTTCCAGAAAAGTTTTTTTAAGATAATCCATTTTATTTCACATTGCAAGATGCTGGGAGCACAGTAGCTTTCAATTTCTGCAGTTCAACTAAGGGCAGGTAAGTTCTTTAAATATGTATTAGTATCAGCATAAATTCAATATACATTAATATAAAAAAATCATTGTTGATTGCCTGGAACCTGTGACCTTACCTTCACTAACCAGTGATACAGAAACCTTTGAAATCTGAATTTGTTGCTGAAAGGAATATACTCCAGATGTTTTTTTCCCCATTCTTTTTTTTTTTTTAATTCCTCATGTTTCACTTTGCTGAAAATCTCTGTGGTCTCTGGGGTTTGGTAGAGGGAGGATCTCTAACCCTGCAGAACAATGTGGTGCTCAGCTGAAGAACTCACAGTCCTCATGGAGCCCACCTCCTCCCAGCCTCGCTCTGCATCTGGACAGCAGCCACCCACGTGTGGCACATTAAAGGATTAAGGCCTTAATGACAATTTTTAAATGCCATTATTAAATGGGGACTTCCATTCTGTAGAATACTTGAAAAGTAACATTTGTAAAACTGCTTCCTGAGCAGGATGTTCCCTTTTCCATTATCTCATCTATTTGTATGATAATAAGAATTCTTCTTCCTTTCTACTCAGTCTCTGCTTGAGCAGTTCAATGCTGAATTCATGATTCTGTGTTTAGTGCTGTCAAGATTTTACTGATGTTTTTAAAAAAATGGTATCTCAATAATTAATTACAGATAAATTATTGACAAAGCAGCAGCAGACAGGAAGGAAGAGTGCTCTGTATCTGAAAGGTTTTTCAAGCAGATATCTTTGCAATATTACAATTTTAATATTCAGTTATCAGAAATAAGTCAACACTTGTCTAGCATTTGATGCTTCATGTGATACCACAAATTACTGTAAAAAATTAGCATTTCTTCTCAAAGTATATCCATAACCACTATGCACATCTGTTAAAATTATCACTCAAGAGAAAAATATACTACTGTATCCAGACTGCACTTCTGTGAAGAAAGTCCTGTGTATTTAGGAAGCACAGCTTTGCTATCAGAGAAACTAAGTTAAGAGCAGACATATAATTTTGCAATTTTCTGCTTGTTTGAAAATGCTTATAGAATCTGAATGTTTACACATTAGTAGCAGCTCTGGAGAGCATTCAAGAAAGTTACTGAGACTTCAATGCCTGCTGAAAGAATCTTTAGCCAAAGTTTTCAGTATCTTTTCTGATGCAGGAAGGTCTCCCACTGAGCATAGTAAGTTCCTGTGCATCTGTAAACCTCAGTGAGGGTTTTGTTGCCTGGTCTTAGCTAAAGGTAATATGAATTATGCCAACTCTCTTATGAGTCACTGACTCAAGGAAGGCTTCAGGCTGGAAGGGGTCTCTGGAGATTGTCCATCCCAACCTCCAGCCCAGAGCAGGGCCAACTCCAAGGGCAGGTCTGGTTGCTCAGGGCTTTGGGCTGGGGGTGGAGAGTCCACAAACTCTCTGATCCTGTGTTTCAGTAGTTAATATCCTTCACAGTGAAGATTGTTTTCTTTATGTCCTTGAGATTGTTGTCCCTCATCCTTTCATTGTGCTTTTACAAAAGGAGCCTCTTTCCTTCTCCATAATCTTCTTTCAGATGTGGAAGACAGCAACCAAATTCCTCCTTAAGCTCCTCACCTCTGAAAGTGAACATCCCCTGTGTTTCCAGCCTCTCCGAATACAGTGTGTGCTACAGTCCCCAACCGTGCTGATGGCCTTTGGCTTGGCCCTCCTCAGGACATCAGCAATGGTGTTATGTCTTGTATGTGCCACATACATGCACCTGCGAGTGTGGACTTTCACTGAAGCTCAAGTGAAACACCCAGGTACGTCTAAGGTCTAAGCAATGTTGGCGAGATCCAGAAACATAGGGTTTTTTCCAGAGCTCTAAATAAGTCTGTATCAATATTATCTCTTTCACATCTTTGCAGAGAACTGGCTTTGAAAGGCTAAGTGTGGCAGGGAGAGTCTTCCTCTTTAATGTGACTGTAAAATATTTAAGAGTTTAGGCCACGGAAGTAATTTAGGGCCTAGTTCAAAATTATGTCTCTCCTTATGAAAACCCATCTTCAAAGAGCTGCTCCAAGGCCCAAGGATGCCAAAAAGAGTACTTCCATTGACTTTTGTCCTCTTTGTGTTCTGTTCTAAAGGAAATCAAATTTTCAACTAAGCTATCGACTGCATTTGGCATAAAACATGGGCCAATTTAACATCTTGGCTACCTCAAGGACAGATGACTCTAAGGCTGACCTTCTGTTTTCATGAAGACCAGCATAAAAACTAGGCTTCTTGTTAGCAACACAAGAAACTTTGTATGGGCAAATGAGCTGTCTGTGGAACCGCGCAACAGATGATATTTTAGCCTCAGGATCCTTTCCTCTTCTAAAGATCACAGCACAGTTTTAAACCCAGAATATTGCAATGCATTTAAATATCTGAAGTCTATCTAGAGTAAACAAGATCTACTAAAGTAAAACAGAAATTAAGAAATCACATCTACCTTCCTCATGCCAGAATTGACTTCTCCCAGGGATAACAATTCCAAGCAGTGGGAACATAAAACCAGCCTTTCAGTGCCATGACCTTGGATTTAAGACTTTCTTCCTCACTGCACAGAGGTACAACAACCTCTACAATAAAATGACTGGCATAGTGGATGATAGGAGAGCAGTGGATGTTGTTTATCTTAACTTTAGGAAGTGACTTTCAACACTGTACTCCATTAGGTCCTCAGAGATGAGCAGATGAAGTATGGGGCCAATAAATGGAAATGACATGGGATGGAACTGACTGAATGGCTGGACCCAGAGGGATGAAACCACCAGTACAAAGTCCAGTTGGATGTCAGCACTAGTAGTGTACTTTAGGGGTTGATATTGGGTCCTATACTGTATAATATTTGTTAATTACCTAGGTGATGGGACAAAGTGTACCCTCAGCAAGTTTGCAGATCATACAAAACTGACAGAAGTGGATACACCAGGTGGGTGTGCTGCCACTCAGAGAGACTGAAGAAATGGGTGGAGAAATGGGTCTACAGATATCTCATGAAGTTCAATATAGGGAAAGGCAATGCCCTACCCTCCAGGAGGAATAATGACATGCACCAGCAAAGGCTGGCTGGAAATCAGCTCTGCAGAAAAGGCTTTGATGATCCTGGTTGACACCAAGTTTAACATGAGCCAGCAATGTGCTCCTGAGGCAAATAAGGCCAATGGCACTATGGGCTATA
>NW_010200774.1:0-17433 GCF_000695765.1 Mesitornis unicolor | reverse complement strand
GCAGAGCAAATGGCATTACTGAAAACTATGGCAAGGCTGCAAGCTTGGTAAGAAAATGACAGTAATGTTGAGAAGGCAAAGGGACAGAGAGAAAAAAGAAAGTTGTTTGGTTTCTTTTTTTGCCGTGGTAAGTCAAAGCCTATCAGAAAAACAAGCAAGAGGGGCTGACCAGTGAGGAAAAATCTAAACCATTTTGGACCCAGAAGGTCCCCAGAGCTTATGGCAGCATGGTGTCAGGTACCTCACGGGAAAAGGGAAAGGAAGAAAATCAAGTAGACTACAGCAGAAGTATTTGGAAGAGGAGAAACCATGTAAGCATTAAGTCTGCAGACAAATCAGAGGAAAGAAGCAATCAGCACTGGTTTTGGAAAAGGAGACTGAAATGGCACAGACAAGGAAGATCACAAGGATCTGCTGTGTGTGGACAGGTGGCACATCCTCAGTGAGCCAAGCTGGGTGACAGAGGACAAACGCTTGACTGAAGGCATGCCCGGGAGCAAGCAAAGAGCAGAAACATGGTATTTCAGAGTGCAGAGTCAAAAGGAAGGGAGGAAAACAGAAAAAATGGGCTCTTGCAGCCTGACATGAAGAGGTATTGCCAGATGGGACACCCGGAGATGTGACAAAAGCAGAAGTGGGACAGATGGACGAAGCTTTACGTGACTAAAACTGTTCCTAGAGAAAACAGGAAGTCTAGAAAACCACCACGAACTGTGCCAGCTTACCTTTCTGGTGATTATGGTGATTTTAGGCACAGTTGCTTCTGCAAAGGCAAACAGCAGTTTTGCACCGTGACGTATGATTCCACCGTACTCCTGAGCTGTGCCTGCAAAGGGCAAATAACGTTTGTTCACTCCAGGGAATGCAGGTGGTGGTGTTCTGTTAGGCCACAACTGACAGCTTTGCAATTGTGCTGGGATTCCAGAGAGCAGGACAGAGCTCTCTGCAGTGTGACACCCCTACATTCAGCGCTGGTGAACAGGTCGGCCCAGCACCTCTGTCTGACTGCTCAACAGCATAAGTGCATGAACTGGTCCTGGCCCCCATAAAGCCCAGCAAAGCTGTGTGATCTCAGAACACACTGATATCAATATCAGTGGCATAGTTAGGCACTTACTTTATTTTCCTGCCATTTATTGCATATTTTAATCTCCTTTTCTGATGACTACTGCACTTAGAATACAAAGTCTCTGTCCCAGAAAGTAGTATTTTAAAACTTAGCTTATTTAACTCTACTGTAGTAAAGGTCTTCTCGCAGAGTTTTCGAAATGGGTTTTTAACACCACCACCCCCTGCAACGATCTGAAATGGAATGGCAAGGCATACCTGGCAGAAATCCGGGAACATCAACAAAAGTGATCAATGGTATGTTGAAAGCATCGCAGAACCGAACAAAGCGGGCTCCTTTCACAGAAGAATTTATGTCCAGGCACCCTAAAGTTAAGAAAACAGGCTAAGAAGTTAACAATTCCAGTGATCTGATAATGGCAGTAATTCAAGGCAAAAATCACACTATTTTAGCTGTATTGTTTTCTTCAAACAAAAGCTTATCTGGAGGTAATGTGAAGATAACCCACATTGTTGTTTTGCTGGCTTAGAACAAAGATTACAGTACAAGCTACATTCAGCATATGCACAGACTTCATATCCCAAATACTCTTGTAATTTAAAGTATTTTTCTGTAATTTTCTCTTGATACTTTTCAGATCAGTCATACTGAAAGGCTACAGAGTTCTCCATTTAAAAAAAAATACATGGTCCACTGGTATTCTGAGAAAGAAGCATTTTTGGTAAACACACTGCAAAGTATTCCTGTTCTGCTCCAGTGCCATTTAGAATTCTATGTGCTATTATTTAAACCAAAACACATTTTGTATTAAAGCAAACCATTAAAAATAATCTTCTTTTACACTGAGAATGAGTGGAGGACCATACAAAACAGTTAATTTCAGAGCCAGACAGCCTTACCAAAGCATGGAAAGAAAGATACAAACAGGGGCACAAACACTGCTAAGAGGGCTCACGCTGGGGTCTCCAGCCAGCTCTAACCTGATGCGACTTTGGGTTGGTTGCCCACTATCCCAACAGTCCTTCCGTTCATCCTGGCAAATCCAACGACAATGTTTCTGGCATAGGCAGGCATGATCTCAAAGAACTCCCTTTCATCAGCAATCTGCGAGGGTGAAAGGCAGAGCCCTTGTGAGGACGTGTATGTGTATGTGTATTTATATACACGGGAAACACAAAATCAGTCATGTTAGTATCACAACTCCTAAAACATGTCAGAGTTTGCAGAATTAAAAAAAAAAAAAAAACAAAACAGAAAGAAACCTTTTAGTCTTCATTGCAGGATGTAAACAGTGCTGCACTTATGTCCTGGTTTGAGCTAAACAGAACTCAGAATTATCAAAACTACCACTAAAGGATCCCATCAGAGAATGTGCTTATGACACTTCCTCTGTAGTAAGCCCTGTTTTCCTACCTTACAATAAACTGAAACTTCAAATCAGACATTAAGAACTTCTTTCCTGCAACTCAATTATTGGGAGGCTGCACTTTTAAAGAGCAGTTTCCAGTGCTAAAAAGCAAACAGCACTTCACAGTGCTCAGAAACTCTCCATGACATGTCTAATATACAGTCTATTTCTGTGTAAGTTCAGAGCACTTTATCAAGAGAGGCCAATGCAGGGTGCTCTGCTGGGTCCATCTCCCCCATGGCTGATGGTGCAGGCAGCAGAGAAAGGAGAGAGGGCTTTATCTGCAGCAGAGGGGTGCACACTACGTCAAATCTGTCTGCACCGCAAGCCTCAGCAGCTGCGCTTCTCTCTGGGGCTGAAGTTCCAGTGGGTGCTCTGCAAAGCGGCAGCCGCTGTGTTTAATGCAGCATCAAAATTCACATGTTCAAAGGAGATCATAATTAGACGTGGAGCAGTGGCGACACCTATACATGGCTGCCTCGTGTTTTCTACTAGATTTCCTTGTTTGCAACTGCTTATGACAACTTTGCCTAGACAGACTGCAGTTTGCCAGTCATTCCTGAGACTCAGGCAAATGAAAAGTAGTGAAAAATGAAGTATTAAAGTAGTTTCATTTATTTCCTTAATACTTCTCAAATTTTCCTAATTCCCTTTAAAGCTTTTTTACAAGCTACCTTTTAACCTGGAACAGGTAGCAGTGCAATTCAGAATGGAAGAATCCAGACGTTACAAACATCCTGAGCTTGCTTTCTCCACTAAAATGAGCCTCAATGCAGCGAGTTCCAAACTGAAAGGTGTTGTTAGGTGAAAAAAGTGTGCGGGGAGAGATGGTCAAAGGAAATGGCAAAAGGGAGACATTTGTAGAGGTCCTACACAAACACAGCTGAACTCCCCTATGAAATGGAGCTACTCCTAACTTACCTGCCTCAGAACACTGCATCATCAGCCACTCAAGGTCTGACCAAGCT
Organism: Mesitornis unicolor; assembly: GCF_000695765.1. Classification (NCBI taxonomy): domain Eukaryota; kingdom Metazoa; phylum Chordata; class Aves; order Mesitornithiformes; family Mesitornithidae; genus Mesitornis; species Mesitornis unicolor. The sequence continues at coordinate 13,988 of NW_010200774.1, read as the reverse complement.
GAAAATGTTACCATTCAACATTCAGACTCTTGGGGTGCTCTACAGGGGGGTGTAACAGTTTCATGGGATAAAACATCATTTACAACCATGTTCTCTGCCCAAGCATTCATCATCTAAGAAGTTAAAACTAGAAAAGTGAGTACTCAGAGTTAGGCAGGAGAATGACCATCATTGCTTAGGCTGCTTTAATAAAACCTCCATTATTAATACATTCCAGTGCTGGCTTTCAGGGTTTTTAAAAAATAGTAAGATATGTCCTTCCCTACCACCCTCCCAGGAGATCTGCCTCAATTAACAAAACTTGAATGCTAGATCGTTTCCAAGTTTGAGTGCTTGACTGATAATGAAAAAAACATTAAATTCTTGTACTGTCTGTGTGCATAACTGTCTCTCAGAATAAACAGAGAAGGGTAAATCTCTGAATGCACTCAATGTAGCTTATCACCTTTTATATGACAGTGACAGAATTCAAGGCAGTCAGAAAAGGTGCAGGGAGGGGGGGACTGATAGAACTCAAGACAAGGGGGGAGTGGATTTCAACCCCAGAGAGACTGAATGACAGCATCCTTTGTCTGCACAGTTATGCATGCAGCATAAGATGTATCCTGAAAACAAGTCTTAGAATCTCTTTCATGGCCAGATTCTTCTTTTCTGCAGTTTTTGTCATCCCTTCATTCATGGCTACTACACAGGTAAGAACAGTAACTTGTGAAAGGCTTTACAAAGTCTCTTCAGTGCCATTCTGTTCATTTCTTTCAATTATTTGCATACAGAATATAACATACCCGTAGTAATCTCAGTAATGCTCACACGAGCAGACTTACGGAGTGTATGATATCCAGCATATCGTAGGCTTTAGTAGATTCAACTGGGACAACCGTGTCCAGCTCAGGAACCAGACGGTCACTGTAGAAAATAAAGACACGTGAGCAACAACATTTACAGCGATCTCATCCTTTACCTGCCCACACTGCCTTTGTGAGTTCAACACACTCAACTGCAGGAAACCTTTCCACACTTATTTTCTCTATCACCAGCCAAGCAGAGATTCCTGGGTGGAGATAACACATCCACTCTCAGCTTCTTCAGTTTAATGGCTGTGTTTAAAGAACCTTGGCTGTTACTCTGCTTCATTCCAATAGTGATGCACTTCATGCGGAGCTTTACATCTAACAAAAATGCTGCCTCCCTGTTAGCAGCTGACACTATCGGTTACCTCCATCTTTTATCGTATTAGCTTCATTAAGGACCTACAAGTGTTGGCATTTACCAGGTCTTTGGAGCCATTCACAGTCCCAATGGGGGAGGGTGTCAGTTTTTGAGCCACCACTGAGAAGGCTTCAGGGAGTTTAATATTTGTGCTGTTCCATAAAAATACTGAGCTGTATTTGTTAACGGTGTTTCTGTGGAGTTCTTCCTGAATCACTGCTTTAACAATGCTGTGATTTAATACCTTTAAAATGAGACAACACAAGGCTCTAGACACCCAATTTAAAACTGAAAGAAGTGATCTGCAGTTTGTCAAAATCAGGCAAAAACTAACACCACCACAAGCCCCAGGGCTTTCTCTGTGCTCACTGACATACACAGGAACAGAGAGGCACAACTCCTTGCCAAGAGAGTAAGAGATAATCTGTTATTAGAATAAAACTGACAGCAACACTAAGTATTTATCCACATGATTTGTATTGCATGCTAATATTTCCATAAGATGATCCAATGAAACCTTAATTTGATGAAGGCAACTGATTTTAACACACTAAACCCCAAGCTACAACAGACCGTAAAGCCTTTTCTTGTCCACAGAGTAGATACGAATGTACTCTAAGTTCTGTCCATTACTTGTGGTATCCCAAAGGATAAGGAAAGTGGAAAATTATTGCTCCCATAAATTCAGTGCTGTAGAGCACTGAGGGAAAGTGTAATAGCATTAAAATGAATAACCACCATCAAAATGAAGACATTACCCAGATACCACAAGTTTCAAAATCCCCTTCACATCACCCCAGCTAAAGGACATTTGGAGCTTGCCAGCAGAGGCACTGGATTTGAGAGGCCGAGAACTGAGTTTCTTGCAGACCCCACAGCTCAGGAAGGGGCTGCTGCTCATTACCAAAGCAGTTCTCTGAAGCCCACGACAGTCCCAGACCAATACTGGTTTTCATTCAATACACAAGGAAAATGCACTCGATTATCAAGAATTGATCAACTGCTCCAGAAATTCATATGCATACTTCAGGCTTTAGAGGAAATGAAATCTGTTTGAAGTCAGAGACACATAAAGTCACGCCATACGATGTACAAAATGCAATGAACCAAACACCCTTCAGAGGTAAAGGACAAACTCCCCATCAGTCAGCCTGGTCCTACAAGGGACCTTCTAACCCTTCAGAACCCAGGCCACTGACGTCAAAAGTTGGAGTCGCCAAGTTACTGTTACAGAAAAAGCTTCAGCAACCAAGACTGACATTTTTCAACACCACAAAGCACCGACCCACCTAGAGAAAAAAAACCCGACAGAACAAAATCACCCCACCAGCTTCTGGATTTAATCATGGAGACAAAAGTTTGTTACACTTAACTTGCATTACTCATGGCGATTTTTTGTGGTGTGAAAATGATGCAGTAAGAAGGAAATTACTCCAGAGAAATGGGCTTTGAATGGAGCAGAGGTAAACATCAAACAGCAATTCAAAGCAAAAGGAGTCTACTAGGATGTTCGTATGTCCAGATGAAATATTACCAATGTAAGCACCAAGACCACAAATGGGACAAGTATTGGAGATGCTTCTACAAAACCAGGCAAAATTAACAAATAGGTCTGTCTTCACATGTGCAAAGACTACTAAATTCTCAAAGTTGTTAGTACAAATTATTAAGCATTTATTACATGGTGAGTCTTGTGATGTATCTGGTGCTACATAAAAGATTGTCTCCCTTAAGAAAATAAAGAACTAATCTCTTCCACCTTTGTAGCTACAACATAACTGACAGCTTCTCACAGGAAAATAAACTGCCTGTTATGAGATACATTGATAAAAGAAACAACAGTCTGGTTTGTTTTCTATAATGAAATTAAAGTATCACATTCAAGTCTGCAGAATTATCAGCCAAGGTCCCAGGCACAAAACACTCATTTATTTACATGCCTTAAGCCAGAGAAGCCACGAAATTTGGTGGGCAGAGACCACAGGTCTCAGCCAGTTTCCTCTTACCTGGGATCATAACATTCACGGACTGGAGCTGGATCACGGTTACTAAGAGGTAAATAATTAAAGAACTCTCGGAGATTAAGTAAAGCATCTATATCGTTCTCAAAGGCTCTGTGTGCGACTCCTGGAAAGGAACAGTTAAGCGGTTACTGAAATTTTTTGCCAGGTTTCATTTTTAAGTATGTACCAGTAACGATACAAAGAAGTAACAGCAAGAATTTTTAAACCCTATTAACAACCAGGAGTTTTAAACCACCAAATATGACCAGCTAAAAATATCTAGAAAATGTGTGGCTCTATCAGACTTTCCCTTAACAGGTCTGGATTGTTGATCTCGTATCTAAACCACTGGTTTATCAGCTGTCACAGACCTAGCTGGGTCCCAGCTTTCTGGAATTCAATCAAGTGTGCTGATGCAATTGTTTTGAATGACTGTGCTGCACTCAAGTTCTTTTATAACGGCTGGATCCAAGCAGTGTCTGTGTGCGTGGGTCTGGTTCATTACCAGCTCGGTTCACACAGAATTTGAGATCCCAGAGTCATTTTGAGTCTCAAGGAGATTTGTGAGTCACCAAGTTTTCCCAGAGGGGTTTAAAAAAAAAAAGCAGAGGGCTTCATCTCACATTGTTACTTGGTTTACAGTCAAGGAGCTCAATCAATCGTGTTAGGAAGCAAACAAGGGATTGTTAAGAATCTTTCAACCCATGCAATCTCTGGACACCAAACAAAAAACCCACACCATCCCAAGCCTGCGTCACGAAGCCCAGCCCTCCACCAACCATCCCACTTCTAAAATCTTCTGTGGATTTGTTACTTTGTCTTCCGAATCTTGGCATTCTCCCACACGCCCACTTTTCCTATTTTGCTTTTCATTACTAAAATGAAGTACACAGTTACTACGTAAGTACACCACTCAGCCCTCACCAGATACAGCAGTGTGCGTCTTCGCACCCCCAAGCTGCTCCTGGGTGACATCTTCATTGGTAACAGACTTAACTACATCCGGGCCAGTGATGAACAGATAGGATGTATCCTGGGGGAGGGAAAGAACCAAAAATACACAGTAAATGGTAGCCCCAAGCTGCAAAAGCACCTAAGGAAAAGCCACAGTCTCTAGAGACTTTCCCCAAAATAAGAAAACCATAGAGCAAAGGGACGAATTTCTTTAAAATCCTTAATACATTGTATTAAAAATCCACAGAAAATGCAATTATCCACAGGTTATTTGGGGAAGTTATTCTTGATTTTTCATAGGAAATAAGTCTAATCCAAAATAGAGACCATCTAAAAAAACCAAGCAAACAAACAGACAACCCACTTAATGTGGGGTCAGTTTGTGTCTGCTCAGCAGCAGGTCAGGACATACTGCACCCTTACCTTCACCATGAACGTGAAATCAGTTAAAGCAGGTGAATATACAGCTCCACCAGCGCAAGGACCCATAATGAGGGAGATCTGTGGAACCACTCCAGAACACAGAACGTTTCTCTGCAATAGTGAAAAAATCATCTCATGTTACCAAAAAAAGTAGATCTTTAAGTCTGAGCACAGATTCTGCAAGAATTCAGAGTCAGAAATGAAAGAGGACAGCTTGTTTTATTTACTGGGAGACAAATATCTGAGAGAATGTCTCGATGCAAACAGAACCACAATAACGTCATTGCTCATGTTTTGCATGTTTCTGTTCCACACATCTGATGATATACACCAAAGCAAGATGGAACATACCACCTCAGAGAGGATAAACTTCACTGAGCCTGGAGTGGCGAGAAGTGTATATGCCTGAAATGTGAATACACAGGTACACTGTTGCTCAGAGGTAGAAGCTGTAGTAAGCAGCTGTGGCAGAGATTCTTTTAAAATCAGATTCCTGCATCGGCTTGAGTTTTACACACCAACACGGATGGCATGCCGTCCAAAAAAGTCTTTACATTACTCATTGCTCAACTGGATTACAACTGACTTCTGTAACTGTTCAACTGCATCATCCCGGATCACACTAATCCACAAAACTGTGAGCATCCCACTTAACATCACACCTGCTTGCATTCCTACTGAAAGCGCAATCATGTTTATGTTCTGGGCACGCACCTTAAAGCAGTGTGTTTTGATAGGCATATAAAAGTACATCATTTCAGTGGAGAGAAAAAAAAAAGAAAGAAGAAGAAAAAAAGAGACCAGTAGCATGTCTACAGGAAGAATTATTGCGTTAGCCACAAAAATATTGTGGAAATATAAAACTTTCACCAGTCCAACCAGTACTGAATGTCCTCAAATGGCAAGGTTAACAGGTTCCACTGTACTGCCTACTGTTCTTTGAACAAACTTCTGATTTGTGTATTTTAATTTTTTCCCCACTGACCTAACATCTTGACAGAACAGGCACTTGGTGCTTCTGATCTGAGTTTCTCAAGTTTTCTTCAAGTGTTTGATTTACTTTAAGTCCCTCCTTCTGCAGTGGAAATCTTTCACCTTTTATCAGCCCTACTGAAAACAAATCTGCTGTGTGAAATTCCTAACATGTCTGTATTTCAGAGACATGGGGACAGCTGGTGGCAGATCCCAACCATCGCCACCTAACAAAACCCCCTCTGAACTACAGCATGCCAACCTCTCTCAGACAAATGGATAAACACTCAGGAGAAAGCAATCTCAATACAGGCAATCTATACATCAGTGTGAATCAGAAAGTTAAGCAGCTGTTTTGGGGTTTTCTTTCAATTAAGTAAATTGCCTATTCTTTCATTCCTATGACAAAGCCCACTATATACTGCAGTCCTACACAGCTTTTCGTTGGATCACTGTGTTTTATAAGGCTCAGCATTATCCTCGTTTAACAGATGGGTAAGTGGAACTAAGAGGTACAGCAATTTGCCCAAAGCCAAGAGAACCATCCAGATCTCACAAGCCCTCATATATGCTGCTTTATCCACAAGGTAACACTGGCTAAAATAGGATGATGACAACCAAAAAGTTTACTTACAATAAAGACAGACTCTGTCCGTCTTTGTGGATGCCAAGCTTCCTGGTCACCCAGCAGCCTACTTACCAAAAAGATATCTGCATAGCCAGCCAAGGACTCCACTCCCTCCTGGATACGGGCTCCTCCAGAGTCATTCAGCCCAATCACAGGTGCTCCAACCATGGCAGCCTGATCCATGACCTGGTGATGAACACAAACTCTTCATTATTGACCAAGCTAAGCTAAAATCCCAGAGCAACCAATCCCAACATGTACATCCCCTAGAAAAAATTCTGTGCATGCCAAACTTTGAACTGCCCACACAGTGCTCAGCTTCTCCTTTATTTGAATAAGCTATCACAGCCACTAACTGCTTACTGGGGCATCACGTTTTGACTCGTTCAGACTGCAGGCTGAAAGATACACATTTAATCCCTCTCATGACCTTGGATATTTATCTGTCTTGCTAGCTGTGTGTCTCCACAGTCACACTGCGCTATCCAAACCCTGCACTAAGTGACACAGTCACAGTTTGGACCAGAGAAGTCCAATCTGTCTCTGTTCATACGAGGTCTCAACTGCACCTTAAACACTACCTCATATATGTCTAATCTGATCTTAGAAGTTTATTGCAGTGGTGATTGTGTAATCTCCCTAAGCAGTGCATTCTAATGCTTGATTATCCTTCTTACAAGCTCTTTGAGAAGACTAAACCAAATCTTCCCTCCAGAAATTTAGAAACATTACTTCTTTCCTGATAGCAGACAGGGAAGGCAATTAACTGCTTTCTTGCCTCTGCATTCATAAACATTCAAGTACCTCAGATCTCCCTTCAAGTCTTCGTATTTCCCCTTCGTGTTTCTAGACTAGGCACCATCAGGTCAGTCACACTGTTCTTCCTGCATTCTGTTTTCTAGCCCTCTGATCATTCTAGTTACTTGCCTCAAGATCATATGGATATCCCAATAGAGGCTTAAGTGGTAGGACTGAATTCCTTACATTCCTTACATAAAATATTCTTGTTTATTAGAACCCAATGAAGACACATTCACATTGGAGCTTGGCAGTGTCTCTTTGTGTTCGGGAGGGATGTTACAGTACTGGACTGATGGGATGCTTCCTACTGCATATGTGCATCTATGATGGCATGTTTCTTTCCCAATATCAAGACTTAGCAAAGCCAAGTAGTTACTATCCAGCTCAAAGTCTTCAAGTTTTCTAGTGTTATACATTCTTACTGCTGAGAAGTCAATGCCCAAAAGTAGTTATTTTCATCAGGAGAAATGGCCCTGTGCACCAAAAACCTCGTTTCTAATTCCCTAGCAAGAAAATTCTGGAAGTTTTCACCAGCCCACACCACTGAACGCTCACACATGAAAAAGTTCTTGTCCTCTCCACCCCTGGGATTCAACTACCACCTTTTCCAGTGAGACAAGCAGGGAAGTGACAATAAACAGCCACAAGTGCCTGATAACAGAACCTCTGAGTATCAAGGTGACCTCCAAGCTGTAAAACTGTTTATCTTCACATAGGTTACTTGTTATATTTGCTTTTTATAACTACTACGCACTTCCACATAGCACTGTTTATAGGAAAAAGTTTATCCCAAGTCATTTCACATTCCTCCAGCAGACAACAGCTAGTTCTGTTATATTTGTACTTTGCATTTCTCTCCTGTCTTTTGTAGCATGGTAGAAAATACAACTTAAACTGTGTATTACTTGGAAAAGCTTCTAAAGGGCTCCTCTGTGCTAACCCGTGCTTTCACATCTTAACTGACATGAGGAGACAGGCATTTCCAGGTTGCAATGATATACGCCAGAATCCACTGAAGTCAGTCACAAAGCATTTTCTCCTATGTCATTAACACAACAGATTTGGGTTAAAAAAAAAAGGATGCTGACAACTTTTGGTTTATTTTCTCCTGTGAAGTATTACCTTACAGATCTTCTGTGCATGAGCTCCAGATAAACTACCTCCAAATACAGTAAAATCCTGGAAGGAAAACAAATTTTCAGATTAGGGAAAGAATAATTTCAGTAAAATGTTGCAAATAAACAGTATAATCCCACAATGCTCTACATTTGGTATGCTGCTCTAAAACAACCCAGCTCCCTTACTGCAGCCTGCAGATCAATCCTCTTCAATCCAAGCCTTCTTTACAAACAAAAAGATCTTTTATATACATTTGGCAGGGAATTCTATGTTAAAAATCACAAATGTAATGTCTCATTTGCTTTTTGTGTTCCTCCTTCACAAAAACATTCTCTCTTCTGATAAAGACATGTTGTTCTTCCATGAACATTATCAGTCCTGGAGTAGTCTGGAGACATTTCACCTGGGAGGAGAGTCTCACTACAAGGGGCAGCAGTAAGACAGAAACAAACGGATAGAAATCAAAAACTGAAAATACATCGCTGTTCTATATTCATGAGTTACGCTTCAAGAGTCAATCATTCTTTGATGTGTGAATCAGGGACGACGTCAGCCAAAACTGGCTGCTGGTGTTACCCCTAGGGCTGGGCAGCAAAATCTGCAACAAGAACATGAGGCCCTGGGACTGCTCCAGAAGAGATAGGGGGTATTGACACCCACTGACACCAACAGAGCCCAGAGCCAACTTGTGATGAGCTGCACTGATGCATTCCCACTGAGTCCTACTCTCAAAGAAGATCTACAAACTGTGTGGACAGAGAACAGCATGACTTTGACTAGCAGTTGAACCAAAAAGGAAGGAACATCTCAGGTGGTAGCTTGGTTTGAACGGGGAAAAAGTCTTTAAATATATATTAAAAAAAAAAAAAAAGACTCTATATCATGAAGGAGCACATTTAAATTTCTCCAATATCAAAACCACCCTCTACTTGTGTTTGTCTAAAACTGTGCTTGGCTCCTATCTTATGTTCAGGCCCACATAACAGTGTGAAGAACTACATACCCAACCCAAAAAAGACAGGGTGTACCACTTGCCCCAAGGTCAGACAGCAACAACCATTTTGGCCACGACAGCAAACTGAACAAAGGGTACTTTGTGCCCCAGAACACAGCAGCAGTTACCAATGATCTGAAAGAATGGCTTTCTTTCACTGTGTTAAGACTAACCAAGATAAAACTCCACCTATAGTGCTTCCTCTAACTTTTTTTGATTTTAATGTAAAACGTCTATCTATATATGTACATGCTATCTACTACAGCCCCTTCAACTAATCAGAGTTCGAACCTGAGAAACAATTCAAGGTTGCTCAAGTGCCCTCTGTCATTAATTCTATTCATTGCAATTCCAGTTGACATCACCAGCAAACGGCCCCTACTCCACACCTGAACCCCAGAAGCTGGTTCCCAGACCTCCCCAAGCCCTCCACTGACACTGCTGGTCTCCACAAGCCTGCAGGAGCTCATCCTCACACGTTCACCTGCACAGACAGAGCAAAGCTTGCAATTGCTTTACGTACACAGTGCTCAGTGGCTTCTCCACTCATTAACTTCTTGGTGACCAAAAACATGTTTTTGGGGGACTCCTCCATTCTCTCAGCATATTTGTACCCAATGATATTACACTGACGTAAGAACGGTTTCTTTTTTCACAACGTCCCTCTGGCTCTGCACTCTTCACTCTTTTCATCTCACTCTCGTCACAACTGCATTTCTCACCCACAGTTTTCAGAAATGCTTTCTTGCTGCTTCTTGTCTGAAGGTGCCCACAGGCTGCTATGTCTATCTTATGCTCACTGGTAGAAGGTAAACAGGTACCTTATTACCTGTCCACACTGAACTACTGTGAATTGATTTCAAAGGACACAAATGCTATTTAAAAAACAAGCAAAACCATACCTGACTGAAAACATAAGCCAGTCTCCCATTAATCCGTCCACGGCCAGTCACCACACTGTCTCCAGGATACTGCATTAAAAAACAATCAAACTCATTAAAAATAATAATTAAAAAAAAAACAACAAAAAAACCAAAGCAGCAACAATGTCCACTAAAAAACCCACGAACTTATACTGAGAACAAAGTCAAAGCAAACACCAATTCTCTGAGAGGACTGGTCTTTCATGTTTGCAGTGGGAGCTCCACAGAGATTTCACCCAGCTCTGGAAAGGAAAACCAGAGGTAATATCACATATTAGTTTTGTATGAGTGTAAAGATTAGTGAATTTTGCAGTTTCCCTTCAAATTTCAGCACATCTGGAGTTAAGGCAAATCATGTCCTTAGGAACAGGATGTACCTTTTATTAGGACCAGCTGACAATTTTGAAAGGATGGACACAGCACACAAACCTTTCCAGAGGTGTTGATACAGGGAAAACAACAACCCTGGAAAGGTCAAAAAAAAAACCTCAAATACTTCAACTTGACCTGTCCCACTTTTCACCCTGTAAATAAGGAACGAAGAAAGAGCTGGAAGAGGAAATGGAGCCTGTGAATCTTAAAGATCTGCTTGTCTACGTTGTCTCACTTTTTAGTAAAGGAAATACACAGAAGTCTTTCAAGGCAACAGTAGAAAAGGAACTTCACTCATAAGGGAATTCCAGGCATTTAAATGTTTTTTGCTGTTAAGTATTTAATTTAAAAAAGTAAAATATTATATATATTGTGCAGGGCCCACTCCGAGGAAGGCCACGCTGGACTGGGGATGTTTTTAGGCTGTGGAGACAGCACTGCTACCAACTCACGGTTCTCAGCACACAGAGCAGCAGGAAACACACCTGTAGCTCCAGCCGCTGTCTTGCACAGACAACTCCTGAAAGCCCAAGCAGCCCACAGAGTGGCCTGGATGTCAGTACAAGCCTTACTCTACCTTCAGAAAGTTCCAGGAACTGGGAAAAAATGAATGCTAAACTAATATTCCAGCTCATTAGCCACAGTTAGGTCATCTGTTGTGAAACTGTACTCTGTAAACACAATCTGCAGCTCACTGAAAGGTGAATTCTGAAGGACAAGGAAAAAATTAACCCTCTTGTCACTCTCAGGACTTTGCTGCTCCTTCTGCCTTCAGAAACATTGACTTCTTATCAGCACGGTGGATGCAGCATTGAGTAGCGTGACAAGAGGCAACATAGCAGTTATTTCAGTATGCTGGGGAACAGAGCAAAAAATTACTTAAGAGAAGATGCTTGCTCCTACACTCAGCAAGAGGGAGAAGGTCTAGTTCGACATCCTTCCCAGCACAAAGTCCCATTGGTCTCCTCGCCACTAAAATCAATACAAACCCTTCAGCTTTGCCCAATGCCCCAGCTGCTCATGGTAGAGGCCTGCTGATCCCTCCCTCATCCATAGCATGCAGCCCTGCACCCTGAAGGACCCAGAACTGATGAACTGGTTTAATAACCACATAAACAGAAGTTGTAGTCAGCATACGCTGCATGGGGCAGTGGCACATATGGTGCAGCTTCTCATCACACCCCAAACCAGAATACTCCCACAGCAAACAGGGCCTTGTGGCACAGGACGATTCACATCGAATGGGCACACCTGCGCTGGCCCCCTGCACATCCCAGCACGTCCAGTGGTCCTTTCTGTATTAAATGGCAACAAAACACTTTTCCTGTGTAGTGATTTACCAGGCATCAATGTAATGGTGAGAGATTATGGGAACCCATAGACTTTCCTTCTACGTGATGAACCTCATGTACCATGTTGGTATAGGATACATGGCCATATACCTGAAAAATGCATAGGCATGCAGATTACAGCTTGTTAACAGTAGGAATGCTTCAATTTCCAGTATTTATCAGATTTTAAGGCCCTAAAGGATTTTTGACTCTGTAGTTTGCAGGCATAAATATGGATTTAAGTTATTTTCACTGTATAACTCTAATGTTACTTGTAGAGAGGCAGAAGTATCTACTTGTATTTGTACTTCGTATCTGACTTGATTGACAAAGTTGTAACACAGCTCTGCAGCCTCCTCCATTATTAAAAATACAAATCTAAGAAAATATCCAGGGACGTATTTGAACCAAACAGGTGACCTTATAAAAAAAGTATCAAGTTTAGATAATGGAAAAGTAAACCATGTAAGCCTTTAAATGGAAACTGAAAGTGATAAAAGGAAATTCACAGAACAAACAAAACAAAAAAAAACAAAACCAAGTATTGTGGTGACCAGAAGAGCATCTTTTCAAACAGCTGGCAGGCTACAAAGAAACAAGAGTCACGTGAAATAAAAATACCTTATTCTTATCAGAGTCCATCCCAAAGTCAGAGCACCGGTGTTCCACAAACATGTCATATTCATCAAAGCTGTCGGGGTCCAACAGCAGCAGAATTCGCTCTCTTGCTGTCAGCTTTCCCTGAAAGAGCAAGCGACAATTAATACAGCCATTGGGTGGTTCTGGCTCTGCTCACTGACTACCAGTGGATGAAGTTTAACCAAACAGAGCCTCACTTGATCTGCCACATTTGGCCCATCAAGCAACCACATGCCCCCAAAGCTGGAAATAGCCTATATAGTGATTATCCTCCTTAAAAACAAACACAATGCAAGCCAGACTTTGACAAGGCGGCTGACTATTGGAGCAGCACTACCACAAGATAAAGGAAACAATCTCAGAGTCTTTTCAACAAGCTCTAACAACATCACCGCTATTTTTGCCTGCACATTTAAATGGCACTATCAAGGCCTTTGTTCTATTCTTGAACAAGGCAGCCTTCCACAGCTGAACCAGTCCTTACCCAGCAGCTCAAGGCTCAATTCACCACGCTCAATATTGAGGGAAAAGGAAACACGACAGCCTGCAGGGATCTTCTGACAAAATCCCTTTGTTCTTTTTTCTGTTTGACACTGGTATAAGCAAAAAGCAGAGTAAGGGCCAAGAACAAAATCAGTTGACCAGATATGCGTGTCTCTTGCTCAGCACTAATAATACCATGTGGGAATAAATGATTGCAAAGTTCTTTTTATCTCAACCTCCCAAGCAAATTTGCTATTTCCAACCCAGAACAGTATCTCTCATCAAAGGCCAGGGCACTTGGGTTGTCTTCTTTAGGGGTTGGTGTGACCCAACCTCAACGCGATGGTAAAACATAGCTCAGCTTCTCTGCAAAGCTTCTGACCAACAGGTCAAGAAGTTCATGAGAAAAAAATTAACAAATGCAGGAAAGACAGATGTAAGCCATAGATTTAATATATAAATAACATGGCACATTTGGTGCCCTCAGACATGCATAAATGCTTGCATATTGGTGTGTCGGTGTCCTAAATGTAACTCGGTGAGCCTGCAACTTTTATCGGGTGTTGTGGGAGCGACCCAGCTAATGGGCACACTGACCATTAACACGGCCCTCACATGAACAGCTGCTGCTATCTCCTTGATGCCTACAAGCCAACATGGGACCAAGTCCAGCAAGTAACAATAACTAGAAATAAACAAAGTTGCCACTTGCCCAGCATTGCCTAAATTCTGAAGAGAGGCAAGAGACTAAAAATCCAGCTGTTGCCACCCTTCACATCTGTCTTTTCCTCTGCGTTATTGTCACTCTTCTAGCCTTTTGCTCTCATCTCTTAGAAGACCAGGCTAGATTTGCCACAGCAATACAAAGCTGGGGCTGTGCGGGATGGCACGCCTGCAAGCCCTGTGCAGTGTTAAGCAACCCAGAACTTGCCATCATGTGATGGGCAGAAGTTGCAACTTCTGTCTGTGCCGCCCCTCATATGAGCGCACTACAGCCAGCCCGCTGACAAAACTGATGTAATGAATTATTCTTTTTCTGCCTGGAGCAACAGGTAACGCAGTCTTTAACGCTCTTCAGTAAATCTCCCCTGCAAACCGCAAGGTGCCCCGGGTTTCCAGCACTCCCGCGACTCCCCT
>NW_010200773.1:0-6167 GCF_000695765.1 Mesitornis unicolor | reverse complement strand
CGTTCTGTGATTCTGTGATTCTGTGATCACCTTCTTGTCTTCCATGTCTGGAAATGGTTTCCAAGATTAGCTGCTGCATCACCTTACTGGGTGTGGAGATAAGGCGAAGTGGCCTTTAGTTCCCTTTGTCATCCTCCTTGCCTTTCTTGAGGATAGGAGTCACACTTGCTTTCCTCCAGTCCTCAGTTATGTTTCCCAATTGCCATGATCTGACAAAGTGTGTGGTCACAACGTGGGGCCAGTCAACCACCTCAGCACTCATGGATACACAGTATATAGGGCCCATGGGTTTATGGATGTCTGGTTTGCTTGAGTTATTCCCTGACCTGATCCTGGTCTTGCTAGTAAAGACTGAGACAAAAAAGACATTCAGTGCCTCAGCCTTTTCTAATGATGGTATCCAAATATTTGAGACCATCCATTTTTTCTGATGATATTTAACTTTTCTTTAAAATTAAATGTATTTTCAGGCAAATATCTTTTTCTGGAAGAGACATTTATGTTTGAAGATTCCACTGAGAAGAGGACACAGCAAGTGGTGGTCTTGATGGAAAGTTCTTTCTTCTTGCAAAATAAAAGCATCTACTCTGCTGTGCATTCGTTCTGGATTTGGGTGTTTTTTTGTCTTCAGTTCCCCCCTGGAGGATTTTGTACTGTACTGGAAGGCTCTAATCTGTGACACAGACCAGATTTGGTACCTTTCTGCCTCTTCTGCTCTTTTTTTCTTTCTGAAGTTGAAAGCAGTACTATTCTTTGCAGACCTAAATATCATGAAAATGAATGAGTCTGTTCACAGATACTGGTTTTTTTCTTTTTTTTTCTCCACTACTAGTAAAATTGAGGACACATGTACTAAGGGTTAATTTTGACCAAAGAAGAAGTATAGCTCTAATAATGTGGCACTATTATTCTACTGTGTTGTTTATTTCTTATTAAATACATTTATTCTATTTTCTCCTAGCAACTATTTCTACTTACCTCTTTCTCATAATCCTATTGTCCATGTAAAATCTCTACCTTTTACAACTTTCCTGTACTGTCAAATGCATAAATATTTGATTTTCTGGCACATTTGGCCTCTAAATCAGTCCCTTTGTGTTTTATATTCATACTGAAATATGAAATAGTTGCTGGCCTACACCTGTGAGATTGTGTGTCATAAATATGATCAATAGATGTTTGTATGCTATTATTTTTATTCTGGCTATATTCCTTTGGACATGATGTCAGATTCCATGCAATGTAGTATGTTGCCTAATCAATAATAATAATGATAATACAGCTTTTTATCCTGATGACAGCGTCATTGAGGAATTTGGAAACCATTTGTTATCTGAATAGTGATATGAAACCTTAACATTAATGCCAGCTATACTGCATGTTCCCTTCAAGTTTCTAGTGTCTTGTGTGTCACTTTCCATTAAATTTAAACATGTCATGCAGCTGGGCTTTAAAGCATTTCACTTGTTCCTGTGTTAAAAATTTGAGGCAGAAGAACATCTTTTGGCTTTCCCATGCTGCCAGTGGATCATAGGAAGAAATCAACTTTCCTTAGAGTTGTGGTCTAATTGCTACTTATTAAAAATAATGAACTATCTTACTAGTTGTACTTTTCTGCTGCAGATTTAATTAGTGTTCACCTCCTTCTCCCCCCTCTCTGCCCCGCCATCTCCTTTGCTAGTCTGACAGAGCTGAGAGGAGGGAAACTGAAGCAATTTGAAACCTTGTTAGAAATTTATGAAGTGCTAAAATGTTTTATTCCCAGAGGCTGGTTTGCCAGCTGTCACTGGTAAGCCATTCGCTGCCTGCATCAGAGTGAATATGCCTGTGATAGCAGGGGGAGGCAGCAGGCCACAGCCAACATGAACGTGTACATAATTTGGCAGATTATACACTCTGTAATTAGCAGGAAGTAGAGTGAAACTAATTATTTTTCTCCTCAATTGGGCCAATGACATCTGAGAGGAGGACGGATATGGTGCTGGATAAGGAAGGTGCAGAGAGACCACAGTGGTCCTCCATCTCCCCAGACGCTGCACTGGCATCTTCTGTGACGGTGGTGATCCCACTACTGGCTATGCTGTGAGGTACAGAAAGGCACCTGTACCTCTCCCTTGTGCATAGTCTATGGCCAGCAGGAGAAAAGCCGTGTATTTGGTCTGCAAATGCTGTTTTGTACTGTGTATTACTAGCACTGGTCTGTGGAAATGGTCCCTTTTGACCATGGAAAAGTTTGGTATAGGCATTGCTGTAGGCAATCCTTGAGTGATACTGTGTAGGAGAGGATGCAGGCCATAGGAAGGAAGGTGCGTTTGTAAACTGGTTATGGTTGGACTTGATGATTCTAAACCTCTTTTCCAACCAAATGATTCTATGATTTGCTGTCCTCTCATTAAGACTACAACAGCTCTGCATACGAATCTGAAATGACTGATTTGGCTGAAAAGTGCACTTCCAGTGGACGATTTATCTAATAATGTCTGTTTGTGGCAAAGGGATAAGGAGTCTGTTAGGACTTTCAGGTTTCCTTAACTAAAGTGAAAATCAGTCTTCCATTTTATAGTTTTCATTTGCAAGCAACTCAGTCACCTCTTACCTGCACATATAAGCTGCAGCTTGGAAACTAGATTTTTTTTCTCCCCTATAAGGCTGACCTTTAAAGTTCATTTCTATCTGTGCATTTCTAAGGGAAAACTTTTACAAGGTCAGTTCAAAGACCTTATTATTTAAGTAGAGGCACTTGAAGTACAGTGCATGAAAAGCATACTGCTAGAAGATAAACCACTGGAAAATATATTAAAGGGGTTTAGAAACACAAAAATAGCTACTGCTTTCTGCCTTTAGCATCATGTGAGCTTCAGTGTTTTTTCATGTTTTGTTTTGTGGTTTGTTTTTTTTTTTTTTTTAAGTTACTGGGGTTTTTTTTGGCTAGGTATTTGTTTCTTTCCTATAAAGAACAGTAAATATACTGCTTTATATTTTTAGGTTCTGGGCCTAGATTCTGTTCTCCACCTCCTGGGTCATTTGGTCTGTCTCTTAATTGGAGCAAAATGTGTTTGGGTTTTTTTCCTGTCCTTTTCTTTTCTGTGCCTCACCCCATCTTGTATTGGTCTCTCAAATATTGTATTGATCATATTCTTAATACATCTAATGACAAGCCTTCGATTCCCTCCCTAGGCAGATAATTTATTTGCCTAATTGCCGTTAAAGTTAGTAAAAGCATAATGCGTGTAGCTTTATTATTTTCTTTCCCTCATTTGGTTTCAAAGCATTTTCTCCTCATTATCACAGAATCACAAAATCGCTTGGTTGGAAAAGACCTCTGAGATCATCATGTCCAACCGTTCCTGTCTACCCCCTAAACCATATCCTTAAGTACCTCGTCTACCTGCTCTTTAAATACATCCAGGGATCGTGCCTCCACCCCCCCCCTGGGCAGCCTGTTCCAGCTTCTGACAACCTTCTCAGTAAAGAACTTCCTCCTTATCTCTAACCTGAACCTCCCTTGGCACAGCTTGGTGCCATTTCCCCTTGTTCTATCCTCCATCACCTGGGAGAAGAGACCAGCACCCACCTCTCTCCAACCTCCCTTTAGGTAGTTGTAGGTGGTGATGAGGTCTCCCCTCAGCCTTCTCTTCTCCAGGCTAAACAACCCCAGTTCCCTCAGCCGCTCCTCATAAGGCTTGTTCTCCAGACCCCTCACCATCCTTGTGGCTCTTCTCTGAACACACTCCAGAATCTCAACATTATGACAAGGGGGAGTGGAAAACTCATATCCAGTGAGATACTAAGACCAGGAAAAGGTGTGTTTGTGTGTGTAAGTGTACTCAGAAATGGACGTAAACAATAACAAAGCATTTAAATGTCAGCTGTGTATAAGTTAAAATGCATGTTCCATGTAGACAATACATACCCTGTAAGAATGATCTATTTCTAAAAATGCATTTTTTTGAACTAGTAGCTTTCTTAAAGTCACCGTTCTTTTGCATGAAAAATGTGAGTTTATGCTGTCTGTACATGGTAAAATAACCAACGAATCTAAGCTTGTGAGGTTTTAATCTTGAATACATTAAAGATGCCTTTTGGACTGACATTTACTGGGCTTTCAAAAACCAGAAACTTAAAGCATGCTTAGACTTCCTCCTCTTTACCTACCAGCTGTCTGTGTATGTACAGACAACTCTCAACTATGGAATGGTCATGCCTACTTTTCAGCTAGCAATGTTTTTGTTACAACTTCTCAGCATGTTCCAGAGAGAACCCTCGAGGTTCCTCAGCAGTGTGGACAAAACTCAAGCGTTCTGCTTCTTCAGGCACGAAAATTCAGTTTTGCATCACAGTGTCTCTCAGATGTCTTTAAGTGGCTTAGAGTGACTGGTCTCCCTGTCCTCCTATGGGCACCTGTGATGCCCTGTGCTCCTTGTATCTGTTTGGCCCCACAGCAGTCTTCTCTGCTAGCACACGTGGGACAGAACAATCGTGACAGACCAGAGGGGTGTATGCGATGGGTAGGGGCTCACCTACCTCTCTTGAGAGCCTCACAAGGGCTGCAGGAGGAGAGCAGACAAACTGGCACTGCTGGGTAAACCTGTGCTGGTCAGGCAAGGAATCCTGCCGCAAAACAGAGCATGTCTCTCTCTCTCCTACTTAATGTACCATTTGCTGTCCCTGTTGATCTGGGCAACTGGCTGATGCATGTCTAGGAAATGTATGGCATTGGTACCTGCTGCTTGTGCACACAGGGCTTCCTTGCCTCCTTACTGCTGGTAGGTTACTGCAGCTTGTGAGACAGTGGAGAATTGAAGGAGTCAAAACTGTTGTTCTGGGGAGTGGGTTTCCTTCTGGTAGCTCTGAGAATGCAGTGCCACTGGATAGAATTGCTGGTCATATTTAGTGTGTTGTGTACAACAGTTCTTGTCTGTTGTCCTCTGCTCATGTACTCTGAGCAGTCTACTGGTATTGTCAGGACAGGAAGAAAAAAACCCAAACAACACAAAACTTCTTACTCAAGATCATGAACTAGGATTCAAGTAAAGAAATGCATGGTATGGACAAAGAAGGGATAGTACTGCAAGTAAAGGAGACCAAGTAGAGGTTGATAGGAGAACAAAGGCTTGCTGTTAGATGTCATCAGAAGAGGAAATAGCACATATATTCAAAAGGGTGTAGAAATAAATGGCAAGATAAATGAGACTGTGTAAATACTGAATGATATCCTAGCACTAAGTGAAAGCAGTGGCAGAGCTCCCACTTGACTTCAGAGCCCTGAATTCATCTAGCAGTGAGTTTTATTCACCCCATTTCTAAAAAAATTCCAGAGACATAATAATTGAAAATGAAAGGACACTTCCAAGTGATGGGGAGAGACAATCATACGGTTACATTTTTTTTAGTTGAAGAGTTGACATGATCAAGGTGAAAGATGTAGAAAATGTATAGCATAGAGAAGATAAAGTGGATTGCCTTTTCTTAAGAGCCAGGAACAGCAAAACACTGAATGAAATGAAAAAGCAATACCTCTTTCCTTAGTACATAGTCTGCTCAGCTCACGAGCACAAAATAACATGGAGTGAGAGTTTAGCAGGCATAAAACAAGAACAGCTGTTTTTATAAGATGGAGAGCTGGTTGAAAAATTTCTGTCAAAAATGAAGGATGAGGTGAGGTTATAAAATCTCATTTTATTTTTTGAGGGATGGAGGGCAAATCTCCTAATCATCTTGTCTGGAAGATCCCAAAACCAGAAAATAAGATCAACAAAAACAACTAAACCTAGATAGAGAGAGGAAAAAAAAGACAAGTGTTAAGAAAGAAAATAAATATCTCTTACCTTGTATATTTCCATTTTAAATTTTTATTTAACCAAATTGTTTTCAATCTGTTTGATAGAGATGTCTGAGTGAGAATAAGGGTCTCATTTCATCACTTGATCAGCCAGACCTTGTATGATTTGCCACCAGAAGGATGGCACAGGTGGCCAGATGGTGTAATGGTTGTCACCAATGGCTTAGCTTCCTGGAGCAAAGGTACACCTGAAGTTAGGAAATAATTCAGTACAGGCATTGCAAAGTAAACTTTAAAATAATAGAATCATAGAATGTGTTGGTTTGGAGGGAATCTTTAAAGATCATCCAGTCCACCCTCCCTGCAGTAAGCAGGGACAATGTTA
>NW_010200772.1:0-2897 GCF_000695765.1 Mesitornis unicolor | reverse complement strand
GCCCCAAAACCGAGCCCTGGGGAACACCCCTGCTGACTGGTCACAACTGGATTTAGCAGTTTTAGGAACAACCACACTGAACATTCCCAGGTCCCAGAGCTTACCGAGGGGGTGCTCTGCCCGCGAAGGGGTTCGTTGCCATCAGGGACAAGGCCTCCTCTTCCTGGGCCAGCAGCTTCCCAGCCAAGTGGATTATCCACTCGTTCTGCTCATAGGTCTGGGGGAAGGAGTGAGAAACACAAACGTTAGGCACTGCCACGCAGCGTTATCAGCGTTAAAGACTTCTGCAAGGTCTATGGGGAGGGAATATAAACAATTTGGGTACCAAACACTAAATTTCCTGCTGTTGTACGGAACAGATCCCATGGGATCCAACACCTTGAGGTCCAGACCGAAATCTGCAGGGAGAGCTTCACTGAGCTCATCTGAATTAATTCCTGTGCATGGACACAACTGAGCTGGGCTCTGCATTTCGCTCCCTCCAGGAGCAACTCCATCAGAAAGCATTTCCCCTTCTGGTGACTTTCTGTGCCTCATCCTTCCATTAAGATGATTTTTTTCCCCTCCTCCTTTTTTCCTAAATGCGTGTCTAAATGGATTTTTTCATGCAAGCAGTAGGGGACACTGTGGGAAAGCGAAACCCGGCAGCTGTACCTGCAGGGCTGTGACTAACGCACACCATCGCCGCACGGTTACTCTGCAAAATCTCCTCTAATGGCACACTTTGTTATTTCCGTTGCTAGGGGAAACGGAGGAGAGAAAGGAGATGGAAAACACCAAAGCCGGGTGGAAAAGGCCCATCGAGCGGCAGCTTCACCTCGCCGACTTTCTGACCCGTGCGCATCGCAATTTAGAGGAAAACCGCAGTTATTTTAGCCAACTTTTTAAAGATTTACTCTCCCGGTGTGCCTGACTCCGTCCTGCCGCATCGCAGGGCTCCTTCATCTGCTGCACCACTGACACGGCTGGGTGGCAGAGCCGGGGGTGCTTCCCACCACCATGCACCCAAAACCCCATTCAACCTCAGGTGCACCCCTCTCCTCACTGCCACCCCATGCTGTCCCCTCTCCTGGTCCCCTTCCTGGTGCAGAGGAGGTGGTGGTGTGATTTTAAGTGCTGTTTCTATAAGGGTCTAGGGGATGGGAGGGTTCCTGTGTGCGAGCTGGGGAGGAGAGAAACAGAAACCACCAGGCTCCCGAAGCTGGAGCTTTATGGAGGACCCCAAATCTTCACAGCCGGCCCTGCAGTGGTGCTCACATGGGCTCCAAATTGTTAATTAGCAGCATGAGAGCTGGGCTTCTGGTTTGTAAAGCGCTTTTCTTGTAAAATTTACAACGCATCTGGCCCCAGCGAAGTCTGCGGTGAGAAATTTCCACCCCCCTTTCCCAGCACCGAGGCTGAGATATCGCAGAGTGGTGATGCAGGAGCATCGCTAACAACCGCGCTGCTCGACTCGTGACTTGGTAAAGTGAGACGGTGAAAAAGGGAGGAAAAAGAGGCCGGGAGATGTGGGCTGCGTCTGGGGAAGCATCGCAGCACGGGGTGGAGGTGACAGCTCTGGATGCAGGGAAACCCAGAGCATTGCAGGGCTGCGGTGGTCAGGACGGGAGGGATTTGCCCAGTGCTTCATGTGTGCAAACCAGGAAAGTCAGAGCTTGGTTCAGTAATCCAGAGTTTATTTAATAACCCAGTAGACTGATTTTATTAATCCAGTGGATTAATGAAACAGCCAGGGCAGATGCACGCGTTGCTTTAAGGTGGGCACGCGTGCACCTATTGGGTTCATCTTTAGGGGGGGACATGCACGCACATACTGGGTTCAGCACACAACACCCATACTGGGATTACTGGGACACCAGTGACCCGCACAGCCTGCTGCTGGTCGGAGCATGCCAAAATATGCCCCAAATGTCCCACCCTGAGCACAGCATCCCTGCAGCCCACCACGGATGTGGACACCGCACACCTTGACCTTTGGAGAGTTTTCCTTGTTTTAGCATAGAAAGCAATGAAGGAACCTAAACACACAAAACCCTCATCATCAACGTAAACCCAGCACTCCAGACCTCTGAAAATCAGGTTTTAGACTCACAAAAAGGACGTGGGACCAGGAGTTAAGACCCCATGAGCTTGTATTTCCTCAGGAAGTGGCTTCCCATGCCGGTCTCACTGCCCTGAGACCTCTCTACAACTATTTCTATGCTCTGACCTCTCCACTTATTCGCTTTACCGGTGTATAAACATGGCATTCTCACCTTCAGTGCATTAACTTGCATACAGGAGTACTTAATATCTTTACAGAATTTAAAACCAAATCACTGCTAAGTCAGGCACCAGCAAGGAGCAGACGCGGTAGCGACGAAACGCAGCAGAGATAACGAAGAGAATAAAATCACCGCAGAAAAAAAAGCCCATATAAAAACCACCCGGCGCTACAGGGAACGTGTTCCCAACTGAAATAACAAGAAGAACCCTTTTCCTCTCGCTTTAATTGGTCATTTAATGAAAAAGGCCTGCGGATTAGCGTGGCGTTTTATTGAATCTCGGTGCTGGCACGGGGTGCACATGTGGAAACAGCTGGAAACTTGGCACGGGCGCCCCGCGCTGTTATTTCACGTGGTGGGGAGCCCTGCAGGGCTCCACCTCGGCATCGGTGCGAGGGTGGATGACGGAGGGGCCGGGGAGGTTTGCACGGCCCGCGCTGTGTCGCGGGGGCAGTTTTTGTGGCGACTCCACCACCTGGGGTATTTACACCCAATATTCACATTGCTGCTGCCACTGCTGAGCTATCAGTGGAGAAATAATCCATCTCCCAGCGAAAAGAGGGCAGAACTAATGCAATCCTTTGTTATTTTACAATATTCCAGCTCACTGCTGTTTGCTACCCGAGCGACTTA
>NW_010200771.1:0-14249 GCF_000695765.1 Mesitornis unicolor | reverse complement strand
ATCCCTAATGTTCTGTGATTCTGTGAAATGTTGGCAGAGGCTCTCGAGCTCCTCCTGTAAAGCTTGTGCTTTCGTTTCCTTTATGGTGGGTTAGATGTTTTTGTAGAAACAGTTCATGATTTTTTTCCATTATCCTGAAAGGCAAAGCCTTTTTTACAATGAAGAACAGACACGTCTTTGCTTGGCTTACGTTTGAAAAAGGCCAGTGATGGCTTGTGCTGCTGACGCACGAGGTAGCGAGACAGGAAGTAGGATCCTAGAATGAATAGAAACGACTTATACATAACTTTATATCCGTGATTTTGAAATACCAGGGGAGAAACTCGCCAGAAATAAAACTTGGAAGAAAGACCAGAATGACTTCTTATGTTCATGGCCTGGGAAGACAAAAAAAAAAAATCACCTGGAGTACTTGATTAAACTGGGTCAATTATGTCCTTCCTTTTTCCTGTTAATAAGAAAGTTGTTTTCCCTAGACACAAATGTATCTAGGGGAAAAAAACCCCACATTGTTAGAGATTTTAATGTAGTCTTGATTGTTAATTTATTAGACATTAGTGGAAGATGTTAAGATAATGGCAGACTTTCACTGCAAACACAGAATAACCTTTTAGTGCCTACAGGAACGCTCTTTTTCTGGGCTAACTTTATTTTTTTAAGAAAATAAAGTGTTTATTTGCTTCATTTCATCACCGTGGCCTCCTTTAGAGCCAATGTATGAAGGAAGTTTCCATGCTGTATCTGACTGGCATGTTGCTATAAAAGCATGGTTATGGAGAAGTGATGCTCTTAGGTTAGTGGTAGCTCTTTTCAAAGCCTAGGTGGTCTCTAGCAGGTTTTGGGTGGACCAGAAGGGGACCAGGTTTCACTTCATATTGGGAAGCTGAGTCAGACTGGAAAAGTGAGCAGCGTCCTCTGGGTAATCTTGAATTAGAGCCTCATTGACAGAAATCTTGTACTTTAACCTGCTAAAGGAAGAAAATGCAACTTTTCAAACACGGCCTCCTTTTATCAGCAAACAGGACTCGCTGTTTCAGCAACGATTTGATTGTCATTAACCATCTCGGTGACTGGTTGTGAGCGGGTTTTAGGAGTACCTCTAGCATTTAATAACTTGTACCAAGTTGAAATTGCTATTCTGGCTTCTGATATCCAGTCCTGTGCCAAGCTTCCGTGACGCTGCTTAACCCAAATATGGACGTGAAGTTTTCGGCTTTGAGCCCTGCTCCTTGTATGGGTATTTCCAGTGTTGAATTTGTGCTCAAAGGCAAAACTGTGCTCTGAAAGCGTGCGGCCGTTGGAGTAATGACAAGGACTGGCATCGCTAAAAGCTTAGAAATGTTTTGCTGTATCATAATGTGTGCCAAAAGTTGAATATAGGCTCTCCAGAAAAGAGGACGTGGGTCCAGTTTCCATCCCCTGCTGTTAAAGGTCTGAATCAAGCCCCATTTCCAGCTACTTTTCTCCAAATGTGCAGGATAGCAGCTCCTTGCATGCCTGAAATGCTCCAAATTGCTGCTTACTGTGATCTCCAGAGATATTATAGATTTCAGACCTCCACGTGCTGCCTGCCCTGGGTTTCTTTCACTTGGCTTCCTCTTTTCATCTGCATCAGGCAGTCCTATTCCCATAGGAAAGGAAACTGCATTTTTGGGGATAGATGCTGTGTGCTTGCATAGTGCTTAGTGTGAAGGGATGCAGGTAGGAGAACTACCAGGAATCTACAAAACTTGTGTTAACCACCAGCCCTCATCAGCAACTTTTTAATCCAAAGCAAGCAAACCCCCCCCCCAACCAAACCAAAACCTCTTTGCAGTGCAGGCCGGCAGAGGAGGAGGAGAGCAGACATCGTAGCTTGTTTGCTTCTGGCTTTGTACCCTCGTCCTGGGGTTTAAACAGGACTTGTCAACTTGGTTTGGGTTGTTTTGTTGGGTTTTTTTGGTTGTTGATAGGCTCATTTTAATTAAAAACTCATAGAATTTATGTTTGTCCTGAACTGATTGAATACAAACTGGGCTAAACAACTGATTTTTCTCTGCTGCTGTGGATGGCTGGGCTGTCCCTGTGACCCCTTCCATACCAAGGGAGATGTTGTAACAGTTCTGTGACCAAATATAGGTTTGTCTGGGGTCTTACTACAGAAGAAAGTAATGAATTTGTCACAGCCTTGGCAGGAAGCAGGGAGCAGATCAGGTAAGAAGTGAAACTGCCCTTCAGGTGACATGAAGAAGGCAATAGGCATGGCTGACGCTCTCATCACTGAGCTCCATGTGTGGTGTGGTGACTTGAATGGGTAATATGTAAGCTGGAATAAAAGGGTTTGGTTCCTGACTTGATGGAAAAGTTCTCCTGTGGGGGAAACTTTTCTTGTGGATGTGCTCCTCGTATCTCAAGCTTTTAGCTTACTGGGTATACTGGGAAGTTGCTTCCACAGGGATTGACCTATTTTTCTAATACCTTCAGAATTCTCAGCGGTTGCCCGAGAGGTACCGAAGACACCCCCTGTTTGGGAGTGGGAAGGACTGGCCCGAGAACTGGTGGAAATTGCTCAGCCAGCAGTTGATGTTGGAAGGATTCCTCAAAGAAGCCTGTGGGCATAGCAAGTTTGCAGTCACGTGCGTGCTTACCCAGAAGGTACTTTCTCAGTGCGAAACTGCCCCTTGGAGACTTCTCCGAGTAACCTGTAGCAAGTCATATGGTTCTATTTCTTCCAGGGTAGAAATTGGCTGTTAAAAGCTGGATCTGCCTCAAATCCAAGTCTTCTATTACAATCCAGTGAAGACCTTAATCTGCAGAAACCTACTAGAAGGTAATCATAGTGTGCATGTTCTCTTGAGTGCTTTAAAAACTATTTCACATCAGCTCATCAGTTTGAAACCTGCTAGGCTGGACAGGAGATTTTAGTGCCTCATTTTTCCAGGCAAAGCTTTCCCTTAGGCAGCATTGACACTTGAAAAAACTTTTAAAAGGGGTCGGTGGGAAATCCAGTTTGGAGACATCACTTCCCACTCTCCCTAACCACAAAATCCCAGAATATGAAGAGTTGGAAGGGCCCTGGAAAGCTCCCCCAGTGCAACCCCTGCCACAGCAGGATCACCAGAGCAGTCACACAGGAACACGGCCAGGCCTTTGGGTGTCTCCACACAAGGACACTCCACAACCTCTCTGGGCAGCCTGGGCCATGCTCCAGAACCCTCACACTCACAAACTTTGGCCTCATCTTCAGCTTGAACCTCCTGTGCTCCAGCTTGGGACCATTGCCCCTTGTCCTGGCATTGGCCATCCCAGAGCAGAGCCTGGCTCCTTCCTCCTGACACTGCCCTTTCCCAATGGATCCCCAGGAATGAGGGCACCCCTCAGGCTCCTCTGCTCCAAGCTCAAGAGCCCCAGCTCCCTCAGCCGCTCCTCAGCAGGAGATGCTCCACTCCCTCCAGCATCTCTGTGGCCCTGCTGGACTCTTTCAAGCAGTTCCTGTCCTCCTTGAGCTGAGGGCCCAGCACTGGACCCAAGATTGCAGCTGTGGTGTGAGCAGGGCAGAGCAGAGGGGCAGGAGAACCTCTCTGCCCTACAACCACCCCTTCTAATACCAAAACTAGTCCAAGTGTTTTGTCATCAGTGATGCTGGGTAGCCTGGAAGTGTGGTGTAGAAGCGCATCCTCATGGAGAAAATAATCAGCTAAAGAGAAGAAAATCCCTTTTTTTTTTTATTTTAGAGGAAAATCCCTGAAGATTTATGTTCTTTCTAGTGCTGCTGAGTTAAACCCTGAGTCTTTAAATAGAGCAGCTTGCAGCTTGTTTTCCCAGTTACGCACTTGACCTACTTTCACTTAAAATTTAAACTGAGCATGTGAAACAGAAAAACCTTTATTGTAACAAGAACTGATTTTTTTTTTCCCAGTGATGGTTGGGTATTTGGCATCAGAGTATGTAGCTCCAAGAAAATAACACAAGATTGCAGCTGTGGTGTGAGCAGGGCAGAGCAGAGGGGCAGGAGAACCTCTCTGCCCTACAACCACCCCTTCTCATCCACCCCAGGATGGCGTTGGCCTTCTTGGCTCAAGGGCACATTGCTGGCTCATGGGCATTGCTGCCACCAACACCCCAGGTCCTTTCCAGCCACTCGTCCCCAGTCCTGCAGCGTCCATGGGGTTGTTGTGACCCAAGTGCAGGACTCGGCCCTTGGCCTTGTTGAGGCTCATCCAATTGGCCTCAGCCCATGGATTCAGCCCATCCAGGTCCCTCTGCAGAGCCTTCCTACCCTCAGGCAGATCTACACTGCCTCCCAGCTCAGTGTCATCTGCAGACTTGCTGAGGGAGCACTCAATTCCCTCATCCAGATCAAAATTCACAAACACTAATTCTAGAGAAGCCTTTTGAGGTTTTGCTGTGACAAGAAAGAATAAATTAGGTCCTCGCCTTTGGTGCCTAGATTGTCATTACCTGATTTACTTATTTTGTTAGCAATGATAAGAAAAAAAATACCATTTCCCCCCCCCCGATATTCTATTGTTATGACTCTTCCAGCTGCTGTCCACAGGTCTTTTAGAGGAAAAGAAAATAATTGTTTATTATTAAACAGTAAACAGCAGCAAAAGCTGCATGCTCAATGGACCCAGAAAGTTGGTACTCGTTTTTCTCCAGGAATGGCATCTTTAGAACTGAATCTTTTCTAAACGGTGCTGTTATAAAAGTTTCATTGCCAGCAAAATCTTCTTCTTTTCCTGTAAGACAAAATGTTTGTGTTAAAGTTTTAGTGCTGGGAGGCTTTGAGGTCCTCGGTGTTTTCATCAAGAACGGTGATCCTAACAACTTTAAAAAGAAATCCATGAGAACCGAGTTGCCAAACATGTCCCTGTACCAAGTTCAAATTGGTTTCCTTAGCAAAACGCTAATTTTTTTAAATGGCAGAGTCACTGCACAAATGACTCGCTCTGATTTGATTAAGATATAATTAATTTCATTCCAGCACCAGGCCTTTACCTGTGGTCTCAGCGCAGCGCTCCCCAGACGTGAAAGGGGCTACGCAGTCACCAGTGAAGCAGGTCTGTACCAGTACAACCCCTCTCTGTGGTCCATCCTTTTTGGTACTAAAGAAAAGACCGGTAAATCAGCATCAGTTTGTCTTGTTCTTCTATTTTTTTTTTTTGTAGATGTCTCTATATGAAATGTTTTCATATGAGAGGAAAGTTAAAACTTCTCCAGGAAGCAATAACACGCTTAACAGGTACAGTAGTGTAAATTAAAACAGAGTTACCCATTTTTGAGGATGTTATTAAGATGTGGTTTGTAGGATGAGCCTTAAAACCAGCGTTCTCCTTTTGTGAAGTGACTGTAAAAATGATTAAGGTATTAAAAAAGAAAGACCAGCGCTTATAGCTTGGCTGTACACAGCATTATATTTCAAAACACTGAGCTGCTGCAACCTCTAATTCCCTGGTGGAATTTGGCAGGTTGTATTAAAACTTGATGTATTTGTAGTGTGTCCCAGACCGAGCAAGTTCTACCAATTGGTGAAGTATGAACTTTCTCACTGGCATTACTTCAAATTCACCAGCAAGAAAAATAGCAAGTGTTGATTAAAAACAGAGCAGTAGCAGATTTATGTTAGGTGGTTTTTTTAGTCTCTTCTGTGTGATGGTTGAAACTGTAGGGGCTGTAAGCGGTGAAGATTTGACATAAGAAAAGGAGGATCGTTGGTTTTGAACAGCCATTGATAACATTGGCTCACGCTGGTGCTGGCACAGCAGCTGTGTCCTGGTCACCGATCCTTTGGAAGTTATGAGCTCTTTTTTGGCCAGGGTGAGCGTTATCATCCATGGGGAGACATGGAAGGTGTTTCCTGTGGGATGCTGCCAAAATAATGTCAAGAGAAGTGCTTATAAGATGCTTTTATTAACAATATGGGAGTCCAGTTAATGATGGAAACCTTGGTGGGTTTATTACTAAACTTTATCTGCTTGAGCTCTGTACAGAAAGAGGATATCTTGAAATTACAGGACCAGACGCAGAGGAATTAACTCTGAAGTTTGGGTTATTGCTGATTCTGCCTCAGCCAGCTTCAGTCCTGTATGAGCACGGACCACAGTGGTGCTGTCAGAGAGCAGACGAAATAATTTGGGCTGCTGCTTTCCCACAGCCTTATGCAAAGTTCCTGAATAAATTGATCTAAAGCAGGGCTTGCTTCATGCTCCCCTATTTTTCATCAGGGCTCCAGCGCACTTGCCAGTGAAGTCTTCTCCTTTGAAGCCCGCAGAACCTGGTGTTTCATCCCGAGAAAAAGAGCTAGAGGTAAGTTTTTTTTGGAAGAGGGAGCTGGCTTGGGCAGCTCTTTGTATTACCAAGATGTTTTGATTAGAAGCCTTAGAAGAGAATTTAGATGTTAAGATGGATTAATGGGTTGCAGGGCTCTTTTTTTGTATATTAGTGGACAGATGAGGGAAGCTTTAACTCCCCTTCCCATTTGAATTTACACCTACGTGAGTGATCGGGAGCTGCTTTATGAAAACTTGGCTCTTTTTCCTTGCAGGCTGCTCTGTATGGCAAGTTGTTGACTGCTAGACAGAAGGTAGCTAATGAGAGAGTAATTCCTCCAGCTGTCTTGGCAACCAATAAGATCCTGGTGGAGATGGCCCGAGTGAGGTAAAGCCAGCGTGCATACGTGTTGTACAAACCGAAAGGATTGCGAGCAGAGTCACAACATCCCTCGTCTGCTTTTCTTTGGGCAGAGGAGGATGCTTCATTAGTAGAAGAGCAGGAACTTTCTTTGGGTGTACCCTTGTAAACCACTGGCTGGTTTAAGTTAAATAGTTTCTGATATCAGACTTGCTTCTTCATCCTAGTTTTGATTCAAAACCCCATAAATTGCCAACTCTGCATATCTTTGTCACCAAACCTTCTGTCAAGGAGGGTAAGGTGCGTGTTTTCTACTAATCCTTACCTTTCCAGCTTCTCTCCAGCATGTTTTAATCATTTTTGAATGCCCTTGTCCTAATAAGGCTCAGCTGCTGCTTGGGAGCTGTCTCTTAACTTGCATGGGGGCCTTGTAGCATAAAAGAATCGGCACAATTTAGTGTTGCTCTCACAACTACTGAAAAGAGAGGGAAGATTTCTTCTTATTTCTTTTTTTTCGTGTTGTAAGAGAGGGTATTTTGGGGCAGCTCAGTGTGTGATGCACCTGAAGTGCCTTTCCCAGCTGCAGACAGCCATTGGATAACACTGCTTTTGGGATGTATAGGGTTTTATTCTGCAGAAGATATCTGGGATACGGAAATATAGATGTGGTTAACTGATCCTCCAAGGTATTAAGCAGCAAACTGGAAGCTTCTGCTGTGGTCAGGCTTCATGATGTAGAAGTCCAAACAGGGAACTCAATGAGTTTTAGACATGATGATGGTACAAGAAACAAGAATTCACGTAATGTCACAGATCTGTAGCTCAACCGTGTGTCATGCACAGCCGCTCGATGTTTCAAAGCCTTGACATGGGGTGTTTCAGCAGCTTTCATTGTTCATCCTGATCCAGGCCTACGACTGCTGAGAACGTCAAGAGAATTGATGGCGTGTCTGAAGCCAAATCTACCATCTTGGTCCCTCTCCTGGCTGAGATTAAGGATTTCTGCCAAGCGAATGGTTTGCAGGTACGAGTTGCTAAACTGTCTGCTACTGTGCCAGAGCCTTAAACACTTAATTTCATCTGCAGGTCTCAGATTTCTCCCTCAGAGTTTGTCCTTGTCACAGTTTTCCCATCCAAGCATGGCAGCAAAACTTGTTACTTCGCCTACGGACAGGCCTCCCAAATCTGGAGGTGCTACTTGCCAATGTCACTGGGACTTGGCTGATGTTTCAAGTTGGTGTTGTCACCTTGAGAGTCCAGGACATCTTTATCACGGTCACCCATCTGGCCACCTGCACCCATGGAGCAGAGGATTAGAGAAACTAGGAAGCAGTTTTGCTTTAAGGATCTTAATTTCTGGATAAATCCATTTAACTGTAGATTTACATAGAGTCTAGAAAGGAGGCAGAGCAGCAAAACTGCTTTTCTGTCATGCTTGAGTTGACTCTGAGTCTTTGTGCTTTTTAATTTCTCAGAAAGCTATTATGATTTGGGAATGGGGACCAAAAGCATTCCTGTTTTTCAAGAAGTCTGTGTTGAGCCAAAGTTTAAAATAAACGGAGGATTATCCTATACTAAACAGCAGACCAAATACCACAACTTGTTCTGATGGAATAGCTTTGCGTGTGATGAGCAGTTTTGTGTTGATCTGGGCACTGTTTTCTGGGTTTGTTTGGGTTTTTGGTCTGTTTGGTTTTTTTAGCAAGTCCCTTGGACAGTCCAAGACTTGTTTTATTAACATGGAGTATGTGGGTGTCCATCTGGCTTCCCTCTTTGCTTTGCTTTTTTTATGGATCATGAACTTGGGCTCAAATCCCATCTCTTCAGAGATGGGTGACTCCATTTATGTTGCTTTTTCAGATAACAGGAGGCTCATCCATTGGTTGTTATTGGGTCACACTCCTAAATCCTCTTTGTCTCATGTAGACGGACACATTCCCGACATCTGGATCTAAAGATCAGAAGGAAGCATCTCCCTGGAAGTCTCCTGGAGCCCTCTCTCCCTCAGAGCACGTCACATACATCCTGTTCCAAGAGAAAAATCTCTCGGTGGTAAGCTCCTCCCTGCGGAGGTCCTTTCCTTCATGAAAAAGAATAGCAAGAGGATACTTTCTCTAGATGGTAACTCATCTCACTACCTCTGTGGACCAGGAGAAGTATGAAAAATGGAGCTGCTTGTAATGTGGGACGCAGTAAGACAAGATACAGCTCCCTGCTTGTTACAATGCCTGCAATTCCTGATCTGAGAAGGAACACCGAGTATGGGGCTCTGTATATGTTTATCTTTAAGGTTAATAACAATTGGGATGAATTTCTGTAACCCTCTTCTTGGTTCAGATGGCAAAGGGTTTGTGAGACTTGAGTATCAAGAAACGAAGCTCATAGAAAGATTCACCCCCAAAATATACTATAAGTGCAAAGTAGTATTGTGGCTCTCGAGTTCAGATTTTGGAAAGCTGTGTTTCCTGCTAGGAAGAGAAGTTGAGGGCAAGTTACCTGTCACATCAAAGTTGTTCGGGTGCTACAGGGTGTGTGGGTTACCTGGCCTAGTGCCCTGTAAAGATGAGCCTCGTGAGCTGCCTTGATATAAAGGTATTTATTGCTGTTAATTCTGCAGTAGGAAATTGAATCACAGAATCCCAGACCGTTAGGGATTGGAAGGGACCTCCAAAGCTCATCCAGTCCAATCCCCCTGCCGGAGCAGGAACACCCAGATGAGGTTACACAGGAAGGCGTCCAGGCGGGTTTTGAATGTCTGCAGAGAAGGAGACTCCACAACCTCTCTGGGCAGCCTGGGCCAGGGCTCTGTCACCCTCACTGAGAAGAAGTTTCTTCTCCAATTGAAGTGGAACCTCCTGTGTTCCAGCTTGTGCCCATTACCCCTTGTCCTATCGTTGTTTGTCCCCGAGAAGAGCCTGGCTCCATCCTCGTGACACTCACCCTTTCAATATTTATAAACATGAATGAGGTCTCCCCTCAGTCTCCTCTTCTGCAAACTAAAGAGCCCCAGCTCCCTCAGCCGCTCCTCATAAGGGAGATGCTCCACTCCCTTGATCATCTTTGTAGCCCTACGCTGGACTCTCTCCAGCAGTTCCCTGTCCTTCTTGAACTGAGGGGCCCAGAACTGGACACAATATTCCAGATAAGCTGCTTTGAGTTTTGCTTTGCCCTTCCCAAGAGTACAGGTAAATTTTGTCAGACAGCCTCTAACTTAGTACCGAAGGACTAACTAGCCAGAAACAGTTGTATAATTACTGATGGGTAACTTGATGCTCTGGATCCACTAATCCTGACTATTATATGCACGGTATTTGTGTTGTCTGGGGGAAAACCAGCAGAGCCTTGAAACCTTTTGAGAAAGACAAATAAATAACCAGCTTGAAATATCTCCCTGAAAAGTGCAAGTTTAGAGTCTGAGGTGTGTCTTCAAGACAGATGAATTCTTCTCTTAAAACAATTAACAGATGTCAAAATGAGAGACTTGTTTTGGTGCTGTTACCCACGTTCTGCATTGATTTTATCCATCAAAATGAGCCAGATGCAGCACAGCTACTTAGCAGGAGACATCTGAGGCTTTGACAAGGAAACCTCCTGAAGTAGGAGCTGTGTTGATGCTCTGACTTAACTGTGAGGCAGAAGCCTTCCTTTGGGGTAGAAATGGCTGGGATTCAGCTGCCACAGGGTGGAAAGAGGGTGACAGCAAATTGCAACACAAGGAACGTGAGCTATAAAAGCAGGTGGTGCTTTGAGCCACCACTTTGAGGTGGCTGCACAGCACCCTTCCCGTGCAGGACCTCTCTTCATCTGAATGAAGTTCATGCTGAGACATCGTGTTTGAGCTACTGAGTAGTATCCTTGAGGAAAACCACGCTTCACAAGCTGGAAAGAAAATAAATTGCATAAATATTAGGAGTAACGACGTATTTTGGGGAAGCTTTGTTGCACTGCTGTGTGCCAGTACTCCCTGATTGCTTTTTGGCAATGGGAGGCTTGCAGTTGTATGTCAGACCCTTCGGCCGTCTCAATTCCTCCTGCCTTTGTTTCCCCAGAGGACGATAAGTGAGAGCAGGTCCCTGCCTCTTGCGGAGGTTGGCGCTCATCTGATCCAAGCGATGAAAGCTGGGTACCCGCTCAACCTGGAGCGAGCAGGTTTGACTCCTGAAATCCAACAGATCATTTTGGATGTTATCCGTAAACCCCCCATTGACTCAGGTGAGCGTCACAGCCCTTACCTGAAAGCTGCTTATGGTACTGATACACAGATGAAGGGACAGAGCGTGGCGATGCCAGGGTTACTGCTTTCCTTTTTGAGGTTTTTGTCTTAAAATAAGGCAATTGTGATTAATTAAAGAGTGGAAGAGGGTAGCCCTTTACAGGTCCTTCCACTCAATTATATGGCTGTTGAAAAAGTTCAGGCATCGCTCTTAAATCTGTGTTTACTCAAGGCTTTTTTTGAGGTGGGGGGAAACATCAAAATAAAACACACAAAAACCCACCAAGCAAACAAAAACCCCAGCCTGGCATAGTCTTCCCGTAAGAAATGGCATCTACAGAAAATACACTGAGTAAGAGGTGTAGAATTTCCCCAGTGAAACCTCTCTGCAGGCAGTTCTGATGGCTTACACTGCACTTCAGGACAGTCAGTTTGTGTGAGGGTCAATGAGGTGGAGATTTATCCTGTGAGCTCATGAGCTGTTTTCTCTGCTTTATTTTTTAGTCTTTTTGATGCCTTAATCTGTCCTGTGCTTTCATGTGGTGCAACTGATGTGTAATAAAACATAAGAAAGCTGAGTAAGGGGCAAGAGGATTAAAAAACGTAAAATATTGTGTTTTATATTTTATCCAAGACACTACCAACATTGAAGCAATTAGAAAACTCGTTCCTGCAAGTATTGAACTGTATCTCATCAGAATGACTATTGCATTACTGGAGAAAGAGGACAGAAACAAGTGTCGCGATGGCCCAAGTGTCAAAAGGGTCTTGGTGTGGTCAGATGGGCAGCAGGGAAAAACAGGAGCAGATCAAGCCAGCAGGGAAGATACCTCATGGAATAAAGCAAAGGTTGGTAAAAGAAAGTATAAAACTGGGGCAATGCCTGCCAGAAATGTGCCTCAGCCCTTTCATGGGAGCCTCTGTTGCTTGAAACTGCTGAGCACAGCTGTGATAAAACAAGAAGTCACGCTGGAAGTCTGAGTCATCGGGGAGAAATCTGGGGGAATAAGGAGCTCTTTATTGCTGTTTGGGCGAGGCCAGGCCTCAGTGTCTTCTGAGCCCTTGGCTGGCCTCGTGTTTTCTCCCAAAATCCTGCCTCAGCACCTTGTACAGGAGGTCACCCTGGACAGAGCGGCTGCTGGTGGCACTGGGAGTAAAACTCCAGACTGTAAATCCTTCTGCTGCCTGCACTGGGACTGCACTTCTGTTCCCTACAGCGTTTGGGAATGAATGGTTTCGTTACCTTTGGCTCAAACAGTTTTTCAAGCTTTGCTGTTTTGCCCGATTGATGGTTTCTTCCATCCCTGAGTCTTGTTTTCATTCTGCAGTATCCGTGTCTGAGCCCTTTGTTTTTCCCCTGAAGTTGGTCTCCTGGCAGCCCAATTGCGTGAGCTCTGATTCCCGTCTCTTTTCTTTTCTGCTGCCATTAGCTGCTGGATCTATTAACAGGAGTGCCGTGCTATTAGAAATCAAATTAATACTATACAAATGAGTCGGCTACAAATCCAAAAGCTAATCCAAATAGTCTTAATTTATTTCTCCTTCAGAAGATACCCTGGCTCAATTAACTCCCTGTAGCAAACGGCTTTTAAGACTGTTAATGAATGCTCTTTGATTTTTAACTACCTCATATTACTGCTGCTTTCACAGGGTAACTCGATCAATCCGACGTTGAAAGAAGCAGCTGAGAAAACCCATGCTCACGTGGTGCCTTCAGCTTCGGTAAACAGACGTTCTTGCTGTAATAAAGCATGCAGCAGACTTGCCATTAGCAGTGCTTTCTGTGACACTGAGATGTGTAATTCATCCACAAGTCTCAGCTTGGTTGTCCCAACCTCTGGCCAGCAGGCATTACATAGAAATGACTTGTTAATACCTTTGTGCCCACTGGTTTGTTTTTAACTGACACCTTTGCTGTAAGAACACACGTGAATACACAGCATTTAGGAGTCAGAAGCAAGCCTTTCAAGTTTTTGCAGCCTCTGGGATTGAGAGGAGGTATTTTCCACTACAAAAATAAATGTCCAAGTGCAAGTATCAGTCCCCTTGTGTTTGAAATGGATGCATTTCACTTGTGGTGGTGAAATGGATAAGAAGCAGCTGGTGATCTCATTAATCAAAGGTGTTGGAAGTCCTTTTGTAAGTACAGACTCATTGATTATTTATGGTCTGGTCAGTTAATCCACATTCCTGAACCTACATTGTTAGGTAGATATAACTCTTAAAAAGCACAGCAGCTGTTTTATTTGAATCACTAAACAAACTTTGGGTTTGGTTGCTGGTGATAGCTTCAGAGCACTTCCACAACATCCCTTCCAAGCAAAGCCCCTTGGTTGATGCAGGAAGGGAGCGTGATCACTCTCATGGTCTCTGCACCCTTCCTGCTTCACCCAGGCTTGGGTCTCTCCTGGCTGTGGATGGGTTCTGCTGTTGCGGTTCCCAAGGGCAGCTCACCAGGGGTGCTCATCTCGAGATGAACACTGCAGCAGAGATTGGTCTTCCATTATTTAAAAGCTGGTGGCTGAAGGATGAGTGGGAACCCATTTATCTCCTGGCTGCCACCTCTTCCAGGAATTCATGGCTTTATGTTGCCATAGCATCTCTTCCCAGGAGTCAGGAAGTGTTCAGCTGTGTGTTCAGACTCTTTGGGCAATGTGAGGCCTGCAGAGGACAGGGAGAGAAGAAAGTTGCTGCCAGGCACCTGCACTTTTTCTCAAGCAGTAATTGGGGGAGGGAGCAGGTAATGCTGGCTTATTACCAGTCAGGGGCACCCACTTCCCTGCCTGGGTGTGTTCCTCTTTCACTGGTCACAGCGGGGAGCTGCAGTTATTTTATTTGTCTTGACAGTTGAGGTTGTTTTCTTTGTGTTCTTTCACCTTCCACTAATGCTGTAGACAGCTCATGCCTCCAGATGAGCAGGATTTCTGGGTGTAGAGCTCTGTCAGTTAAGTCAGACGCTCAATGTTTGCCTTCCTTCATGTTTCTTTAATTTATCTTCTTCCAGAGCTCCCATCCCCCTTGTAAAAGGAAAGTGCCAGGATGGTTTGGAGCCACAGCAGTGCCTGTTCCACCACCAACCCAGACCAAGAAAGCCAAAGCAGACCGCAGAAAAGGGATTTTTGACTGAGTACAGAGCAGCAGCCTTCCCTAACGCCTCAGTAGGGCTTCCTTTGCTTTACGCTTCGTTCCTGCTCCTCGCTCCCATCTTGCGTGAGGTGACATCGATTTGAAACGGGAAGCGCAGAAGTACTTTTCACTGTGTGAAATCTATTATTATTATAAACAATAAAGAAATAAACAGCCAAAGCCACTTTTGTCTTCGCGTTGCGGGCGGCTTTAGGAACCGCACAGGCGCAGGCCTTTCGCCGTCGCGGCCACGTCGCCATGGCAACGGCGGCTCCCACTTCCGGGGTGGGGCGCGCCC
>NW_010200770.1:0-11726 GCF_000695765.1 Mesitornis unicolor | reverse complement strand
TTGACACTGGC
The DNA here is from genome assembly GCF_000695765.1 of Mesitornis unicolor. Taxonomy (NCBI): domain Eukaryota; kingdom Metazoa; phylum Chordata; class Aves; order Mesitornithiformes; family Mesitornithidae; genus Mesitornis; species Mesitornis unicolor. Next base: position 11,715 of record NW_010200770.1, on the reverse strand, counting down.
TGTCCCGGGCTGCAGCGAGGTTTCCGGCTATCCCGAGGCCTTCAAGACAGTTCCTTTATTATTTTTCCCAGGCGTTAGCACCTGGCCGAGGCACCGCTGACTGCCTGGAGCGCCCCAGGCTCAAAGGAGCCCAGCGGAGGCCCGCCAGCATGCCACCACCACCACACACAGTCCTGCAGATGCCCCAGGAGGGCAACTTGCCTTTGCCCTGAATCACAGGATCGCTCGGTTGGAAAAGCCCTCTGAGATCATCACATCCAACCACTCCTGTCTACCCACTAAACCATATCCTTAAGTACCTCATCTACCCGCTCTTTAAACACATCCAGGGATGGTGACTCCACCACCTCCCTGGGCAGCCTGTTCCAGCTTCTGACAACCCTCTCAGTAAAGAACTTCCTCTTTATCTCTAACCTGAACCTCCCTTGGCACAGCTTGGTGCCGTTTCCCCTTGTTCTATCCTCCATCACCTGGGAGAAGAGCCCAGCACCCACCTCTCTACAGCTTCCCTTTAGGTCGTTGCAGGTGGTGATGAGGTCTCCCCTCAGCCTTCTCTTCTCCAGGCTAAACAAGCCCAGTTCCCTCAGCCGCTCCTCATCAGGCTTGTTCTCCAGAGCCCTCCCCATCCTTGTGGCTCTTCTCTGAACACGCTCCAGAATCTCAACATCCTTCTTCTAGTGAGGGGCCCCGAACTGAACACTGAGCAGCAGAGTGGGCCAATTCCTGAGGTTTTACAAGCATTATTTTTTTTCAGCCACAACTTTGCACTTCATAGTGAAATATTAAGTCACGCTAAACACTACCCAGCTATTTCTCACTCTCTCCTGCTTCATCTCCTTCCCTCAGGGAAGGTGATTGTTGCAATATAATCCACTGGTTCATTGTGTGCCAGTCTCCAGTTATCCTAGAGGAACTGGCTGGAAAGCACCAGGTATTCATGTCACCAATGGGGGATGCAGAGCCTAAGGACAGCGCTGCATCCTTGCCATCTCACACTTCCTTCTCCCAGCCAGGCCTCATGGTGGTGCATCTAACCACTCACCCACAGTGCCTGCCTTCCCCACAAACATCACACATGCCACAGGCCTCCTCCTACCACAGAAACTCAGGCTCAGGCTCACACACACCATCCCTCAGGCATCCCCCAGCAAGACCAGGGGATATTTGGCTTGCTACTCCAGTAGCATCTTGTACCATCCTTCACCAGCAACACGGCCACCAGGTTTTGAGCCACTGCTTAGGAGATGATTTTTTTAATAAGTCAAATCCTGTAACTTCAGGTGTAGTGTTCACAGATGTACAAATCCAGTCATCACATCTGGCAATGTGTCAGGTGGTAGAGTGCAAGGCTCTGCTGCTGTGGGCTGGAGGTTGTATTTGGTGGGAAGGTCAGGAGGTGTCTGCTAGGAGACACGAGGCAAATGTTAAAGCTAAAAGGAGGACAGTAAGCAGCCCTCACAGAAGCAGTGACCTCAATCACTGGGACCAAAGGCAAACTAAGAAAAGCCTGAATCCAAAAAATGCCCTAGCAGGAGGCCTGGAACATCTCACAGGGCAAGTTGAACCTTGTATTCCTGTTCTGTTATCTGTCATAAGGAGCAAAAATGGTGCTTATCAGCAGAGAAACTTGAGTTAATGGTGTCTTTTAAAGTTTAGTACTTGCAGAAAGGTTTATTGAGAATTTTCAAACCTACAAAGTTGGAATATAAGCTAAAAATGCAGCAATGTTGTATTTTTGAAGCCTGACAGTCTTTCAATGCTTGGTATAGGCAATAGGTTGCAATGAACAATAGCAACTCCAAACTCCTTCCTACAGCTGTGCTGGTCACAAATAGGAGTCTGAGCAGGGCAGGAAAGCCAATGTCACAGAACAAAGGAACCCAAAGCAGCCTCCACATGGAGCTCCCTGTTCTGGGCTTCTCTGCAGCCTATGCCCATGGGTTTGCTCTGTGGGTCCTCAGTGCAGGAGCTCTTCCCTCACCCTGTCCCCTGGAACGAGCAAAGCCCTCCATCCCCACTGTCAGAGAAGAAAATCCAGCTAGCAGCAGCTTCCTTGCCATTTCTTGCAGGGTGCTGGTTCCCCTCCCTTGAATAAACATCTCTGTCTTCCAGCTACGTTACCACACTGCAACATTACCCTCACATATGGAGAGCTGCTTCAGGGCACTCTGCACGTGCAGCTGCCACCTGGAGCCACAGAAAGAGTAAAGCCAGAGTTCAGTCAGAATTTCAGCTGGCATAAACCCATACCACAAGACAGCACCACTTTCCCTAGCCCAGTCATGGTGCTCTCTGCATCACCCTCTCCTTCCTACTGTTGCAAGCTTCTTTCCCACTGGACAAATGGGATGAGTGAACTAATCCAGGCTAAACCAGAGCTTTTTGCTTCTTTTCCCAATGTACTTGTGACTTCTCCTTAACAACTGCCTTCTTAAAGGAAACAGAATATAACCTGTTGGTTTCTTTCAGCACAGAAGAGCCAGTATTCACTTCTGTATCTGGAAGTGGTTGTTTAATAAACTAAATTCAGGCACCTATGCTAACACTTATATAAGTCAGCATCAGATGTGATGAAAACCCTACAAGCAGCTGAGAAGGAACAACTAAGAGAAACAATTTTGGTCAGGACCTCATGAAGTATTTTCTACCAGTAAGTCTCAGACAAAGTGCTGGTGCTTTTGAGTTTATATCTGCATCAGAATTGACAGATTTTGAATGAGGTATAGCTCTCCGTGACTGACTTTTGACAGCACTTTATCAGCAGCTTTTATGGCATCTGCAGGTTAAACCACACTTTGAAAGGACTCCACTTCCTTTCAGCACCCCGGTACGACCACCTACACCAAGGGAGTTAAAGTGTCAGCTTAAAAATCCAAGAGAACAATCAACAGCAAAGGCACTGCTGGCTCTTATTCTTGACAAAGTGTCCCTAAGACAGCTCCTTCATCCAAACGTCCAATTTCCTCCTACAGAGTACAGCTAATATTTCACTTCTTCCACTCTTTGTGAGCCACCCCTGTACAGATGATGCTCTCCGAGCAAGGCCGTTCCCCATGCACTGAACATAGCTGCAGCACCTAAGCATTGCCTGAAAGGCTACGAATAAGTACCAAGGTACTGCAGAGACCAATCTGACTTGCTCAGTTTCTTGCCCTCACTGTGAAGAAATCTTACTTTGAGTGTCCACTACCATAGTTGGATTTTCCAGCCTGCAGACAGCTTGGCTGCCAGGCCTAACTGACATAACTCCTGACCACAGTTTCATCTCACCTAGCTGTCATTTATCAGCATATTTAGCATTCTTCAGATCCTGACAACCCATGCCTCTCCCTCACCACTTCCCAGGATCTTGGCAATTTTCTCATTATCTACTGTTGCCTTTGATTCTCCTTGTTTTTCCTTTGTAACCTTGTCTCTCATTACACACCTTGAGGAGGGTGAGTTTCCTGGAAGAAGGCTTACAGAAAAAGATCTTGCCTCGCTATCTGAGCAAGTAAGAGAGCCAGGGGCTATTTCCATATTTCCTGATAAGCAGTGAGAATGTCCTGATGGTCCTGTGAAGTCCACAACAAATTGGATTTGTGTTGTTCCATATTTCTTGCTTGTCTATGCTTGCCTAATTCTAATCAACTAACAGTATTAAACATATTTTTACATATTGTTATACCCTTATTTGGAGGAAAAAGCAGTATCATACTCTTTAATTTAGCCATTAAAGAGATATTGCCAATACTTATCATTTAAAAACTATGCAAATTACTTTAATAATATGACTTTTTCATATTAATTATCAGTGAGTTTCTGCCTGAACTATTAGGCTATAGCTGCACCTCATTTCTAAGGTTTTTTTCATGCAACCATTAGGGCAAAAATTATATTTTATAATGTATTTTTAATTTACATTCTTTACTTTTTTGTAAGCACTACCATCGGGGTTTTGGTTTTAAAGGTTAACATTTTCTTTTATTAGCATAACTTTAAAGATCTGGAATCTTACAAGAAAACCCCAAACCAGAAAACACCTCCTCACGTACACACACAGCAGAAGATGTGCTAAGAGTAGTGTCTGGCAATACCACCAAGAGGTCTTACTTCCCTGGCACAGAGTAAATGGGAATGGGGAGTGGGAGCACTCAGCATTTTGCTTTCACTGCGGGAAGAGGAGAAAGCAGCCAAAACTGACCATTCCCATAAAGCAGCAGTACAGGAGCCATCCCCAGGTAGTGAGCAGCCCTGTAGAAAGTGTGAAGGATAAAACAAGAGGTGAACTAGGCTGAGGCGAAGGAAGAAGGCAGCTGGCTGTGAGGCAGAGCTGCCTGCTGCTCCCCAGGGCCCACTCGGTTTGCAGCCCCTTCTGGTAGTCACAAGTCCTGGGTAGGAAAACACAGAGGAAAGCTGGCATGTTACTCACAAACATTTCCATTTCAGTACGGGATCTTTCCATATTATGAATGCTGCAGATTTCTGGGTGGTTTTTGCTCTATAACTAAGAAATACGAAAGTAGACTGGGCTATGAGATGACTGACTACTGGTGGAAAACCGTTTGCTGTCAGCAACGTGCATGACCACCTCTGAAAACACAGCTAAAACTCCCTTGGAGGCAGATCCTGAGATTTTGGCTGTTTTCACTCGAACCATATTCAAATCAGCCTGTGCTGACAACAAACAAAACCAAAACTAAGCCAAGCCACAGTCTCAGGAGAAGATGCAAGCAGCTGTGAGAAGAGAGGATGCTAACTGCCTCCATGGAGGGTGCCAGCTGCTTTCAGGGACTGGGTTATTACTCTGGTGGGAACTCTCCTGTTCCTGCTAATTTAATTCTTTAATTTTTCATTAGATATTTGACCTGTTACGACTTTCAAAGTGCCTAATTCCAAGTTTCATCTTACTAACAGCACTTATCGAGCCCTAGCACTTAGAAAACACCTCTAACACAGCTGCTTTGAAACTCAGTTTAGATTACAATATCAAAACTACTAATTTGGTTAACTAAAGTTAGTTGGTCACCTGTCAGTCCTTGACAGTCCCACTCATTCTGTCTCTGACATTCACCTGGTGCAGTGCCTGTTTAAATGGTTTGGAATCTTTGAATGGGTGCTATTGCCAGACACTTCTCTTAGCACATCTTCTACTGTATGTGGATATGAGGGGGGTGTTTTTTTGTTTGGGGTTTTCTTGTAAGAGTCTAGATCTTTAAAGTTATGCTAATAAAAGAAAATTTCAACCTTAAAAACCAAACCAGACTAAAGTAATAGATACTAATTTTTGGTTTTTCTTACTGTTAAAATCAAATCCTGCTATGAACATACTTCCTGAATTTTGAAAAAGCTTATCTAGGTGCAGTTTGGCCACAACACTGACATTAAAGCACTACAGATACACCAGTTGACACAGAAAACGTCCACACAGAGAGCAATCAGAAGGCAAGCTTCCTGTCAAGGAGAAAATTCCACCGTCTTGACCCAGATAAGCCTGACACTAATACCATACCTTGAAGACAGTAAAGTAGAGGCCTGAAACACACAGCTCCCCACGTCCATTTGCCACCATGCCGCATCTCAGTCCAAATGTTTATGTGTGAACATCCTTCTTAACTTGGTTTTTGAACAGTGGTACTAATTCATATTCTGGTAAGCTGCTGATGGAAACAGTGTGAGTTCTGTGCAGTTCTACATGTGAGACTTTATTCAGCTAAACGTTACTGAGCTGTTCCCTCATCTTGCTGTGCCTGACTCAGGTAGTGCTGGAAAGGGAATATACAACTCCACAGAACAGGGCAAGGAGGGCTGAGGAAGTGATGGGGCATCCTCTGCTTTAGGGGCAGGAGATGAATGAATAAATGAGGGAGAAAGAGGTGCTGCCTGAGAGACCTCAGGGAAGGGCAAGTTTGCCAAAAGTGTTTCTGGGTGACTGCACTGCTGGAAGGTGGGTGCTTGCTTGCTGCCTATGAGGGAGGGAAGGGCTGGCTGAAAGAAGCCTGAGAAGCCTTCATCCGCAGCATCAATCACTCCGGCTGCTCCCTGCGAACAGTATCTGAAGTGAGAGCCCCAAGGCTAGGGTAGTCCAGCTGCCCACTCAGAGACCCTGGGAGACAAGATGCAGTGCTGACAGATGCACAAAAGCCACATGAACTGTGTGGCTCCTAGGCAGGTTGCAAGTGCTGAGGAAAGTAACATTTCAGTGCACAAATGTGTTGTAAATAATCACCCCCCGTACCATGGAGCTCGCAGTCTGAGAGGAAGCATTGCGCCCACAAACAGCCTTGACCTTGAAATGGTCCTGAAAGCAGGGCTGCAGAGGAACGAAGCAGCAGAACATTTGCAAGTAGCTGCATTCAAGCAGAAAGACAAACCTCCGGCACGTCCGACACAGGATCGCCTACCGCTGCACAATTCTGCCACAGCATGCAGCCAAGCACGGTACCTCTGGGAGGACAGCTCACCCAGGGCTGTCTAGCGCAGCAGCTCACCTCTTCGTGACCCTGAAGCTCAGCCAAGCAGCACTGTGAATTTGAAAACACATTGTACTTGCACTGCAGAAAGAGCCAGCCCGCTTACTCACCTGTGAGCTTTCTGTGTGTAGTGCCCAGACTGTTCCACAATCAGCATTTTCTTGACGCAAAATGGCATTCATACTGAAGGATGCTAACAAGATGCTTCCCTGTAAAAAAGCAAGGATGCTTGTGGGTTTTACTTTAAGACAGTCATTGTCTGCAAAGTCTCTGTGATGCTTTCTAGAGTCCCTGAGATATTTTTTATACTTGTTCATTACAAGATCTATCAATTGCTACAAAATAGTAAGGGCTGTAATAACAGCATTACATGTTAAGGATGGCTTTAATTACATATACAATATCTATGCAGATGCCAGATAGTGTCTTCTGCGTGAAAAGCAGGGGTGGTTTGTTTGGTGCTTCTCCTCACAGTATGGAATCTTATTGCTTTTTATGATGCAATATTCATTTGGTTAGACCTAATTTAACTACTTTGGTTGGTAATTAAATTAACCTTGCTTAAATTAAAAACAGCATAATCACGAAGTATTTCTATTATGATGGCTCCTAAAATATCTGCATCAGGACTAGATAACTATTGTTCAAGAGGAGCTTTAAAAAGTACATAAGGAAAGCAGGGTCAGACAAGCCCATCTGCCTTATAATGCAAGGAAGCCACTGATGCATGGAGGTGCCTGGCATCTCTGGAAATGAAGTACAGGTGCCTGTCTGGCACCAAACCAAAACATTTTCTCAATCAGATATTAGTTTGAAAACCTTCACCTGAGTGTCATGTCCAATATTACACCATAACTCACTAAAGCAGCTTTTGTTTCACAGCTTTTCTCTAGCTATTTCAGCCTTTTTGGTTAAATCCTCAAGCACTGGAGAGTAAGTTCATAGCGATGATGTTCCTGTGTAACCCAAGCCACTGAGAGGTAAAGTAGCTTGACCAAGGCAGTGGCTAACTCACTGGTTTACCCTTAACTGTACTGCTGACATAACTGCACTAAGTAGTTGGGTTCCTGTTTGAGTACGAGTAAACAGATCAGGCCCTTGCTGAGACACTAGCACAGTCAGACCTTCAACATCCCACTGCTGACAGTGATGCTTAGGGCACAGCACACAAGGGAATGGAGGTCCTCAATTTTCTACAGGAGCAGCTTCCCTAATGTGCTCTGGCCAACCAGGCTTGACTGTGGTTTGAGGCAAAAAGCAAGCATTAACTCCAGAGTAACACAGGAGTCATGGAATAAAACTGTTTGCTTGATTATGACTGTTCCAGAATATCCTCTGTAAGGTACAACATTACATGCATGCTGAAGAAACAGAACCAACCCCACAGATTGCCAGGACAAAGGTTACCAACACAACTTCAGTTTAGTCCTCTACTCTACACACCATGCGGCACAGTCTTGATTCCTTATTTCTTCTGCATGAATTTACCAGTGAAGTTTGAACCCAGACTCTCCCTTGCAGCTTTCAGGAAGAGATTTCTCCCAGACTCTTCTTCCAGCTGAACCACAAGGGAAACATTCAACGTGGGCCGGGAGAGCACATACCTGGCAGGGAGTTACACAAGCATCTGTGAGACAGCACTGGAATGTCAGCAAACAGGATCTTTGGGTTTAGCCCCAGCTCTGGAGGCAGAGAGCCATGACAACCAAGAGGCCAAATCACACCAGCAGGTAGATTTGTTTTGAACGGTGATACGGCAAAGCAGATGAACCTCGCTGCTTTAGAATCCATGGCTCTATTCCCAGCTCTGTACACAGCCCAGTCGCTGGCAGTTAATCTGCAACGTAAGTGAATGATCATTGCCTCCCTGCAGGAAGGATAACTGGCTTTTAGGAGCGTATATGCTAACAGCAGCAGTGGAGCATGTGGGATTTGAAAACACAGACTTCTGGGCAGCAGTAAACAGCATTATGAGTGTATCTTACTTCTCCCCCTACACTCGCTCTTCTCTTGTGGTTCTGTGGGCTGGCAGGAGACCTGCCAAATGTGTCAGAGCCACATGAAATGCATGACACTTGTGAGCCCTTGCCTCATGGCCTCTAAGCTGACAGTCAAGTCTAAGACACAGACCAACCTAACAGGAAACTATGAAGGTGCTACTCAGACCATAAGGGACAGCAGGACAGGTGCCAGCACGTTTGTTTATTCTGTGAGTTTTAAGTTGGAAAAAAACCCCTGCAATAACAACAAGGCTTTTGAATTCTCTGCTATGTATAGCAATTCTCTTATATCTGCGCGCCGCATGTGCTTGTTGATGTCAATGCCCTGTAACCAAGAGCCACTGCTGCCTGTCACACACAAATCCTCATTATGTTGCATAACAAATTACCTTTGTTGCCTAACAGAATGGCACAGTAGATTTTGTTGTTGCCTCGCGTAAACTTTAGTCTTGCGAATTCCGTTTTGCGCTGACGCATGGCTTCTGCCAGACAAGTGCTTTATTTCTGCTGTTAAGCAGCAAGCTCCATGATACGCAGGCAGCCACAGATCCTGAAAAACAAGTTTGGAGATACATAAATACGCCACCATTCTGTCTGCAAAACAATCGGCTACGTGGGTCCTGAGTGCTGCCGTAACACTGGGCTCAGAGCTGCAGCTACCCATCTTGGGAGGCAGCACCGCCGCACAGTCATTGCTCGTGGTCAGCTGATGTTTTCAGTTACAGGAAAAAACAGTAGCATCAAGAAACAAAGAAAGTGGCAGAATAGCAAAGGGATTTTAAACTACCACAGATTTCACAGTGTTGGCATTTTGGTTTTGATGGATTTCTCCGATTGCATTACATTATCGACTGTTTTCAGTCTTTAATTCCTGGGTTTAAGTGAATAGTATCAGTTACAATGCTCACCTATTAAAGAACAAAGTGTGAAAAATGTTAACAAATCCATCCATTTGATTACAGAATGTTAAACCTCACTAGACACTTCTGAGTCTTCTTTATATACGTTCAGCACTTATTTCAGGGGGAGAACATTCACTGCCAGGCTTCAAACAGCATTTCCTTTCTTAAAAGGTTTAAGTTGGCAGCTTTTTCTTTTGGCATAAAACCAAAAGTCTGTATAAGTGGAAAAATAGTAGTGATATCTATAGGGCAGATTTTGCCACTTCTTATAATAAGTAATGCTACCTTATTTTCGTATGTGCTGGCCATACCCTCTACTCGGAGCATACTGGAAGCTCACTGATAGCTGCTCCCTGCTTTCTCTGGACAAAATCCAAAGAGGAAGAAACCCCAGTCATTACACAAGCAAACTTCAATAGAGCCTGGGAGTAGGCCTGTTGGGATAACCTGAAATAAGAGTAACAAAAATTGGACTCCAGCTTATTTAAAGATGCACACATTTTGATGTCCCATCCTATTCCTTCAAGAAACATACATTTCCATCTCTAATTTACAGACATCTCTGACACAAATCGTTCAGCAATAGTCGAACCTGCTTTTTCATTAGTGCTCCTCTCTATCCTAATGAGTATCCACTGCTCATCCCATCTCGTACATGGCCAAGCAATAGTCATCAAATAAATCACTGAAGACATTGCTGGACAACGGGTGAACGAGTTACTGCTGAGAAATGGGGTTTTGTCTCTATTTACTGGCTGTGGTTAGAGACACTTTGAGCCAAATTTCAATTACAGGGGATGAAATAAAGGCTAGCCCTGACTGGGCTTTTTAGGAAATCATTGTACTTCAGTAAAGTAATAAGACATGGTTGTTTTCAGACATTGCTCTTCACAGCTAATGGTGCCAATACAAAATCTACATGGGTATTACTGCAAACAGCTTAGGAAAGCCTTCATGGGAATGCATAGCTATGGTCAAGAGGGCAACAAGGTCTCTGGATGCTTGAGGTATGGGACAATGAAATAATAAAGTATCTTTGTAAGAACGTGAGCAATGTGGGCGCTGCACAGAGGTGATTATGTGAAATTGTACAGCTACTCTTTCAGTTTATGGAAAAAAATCATGAGCCATGCTAAGTGGTACTAGAAAGGGAGATTACAGCCCTGCCTGCTTCAACTTCAAGCTGTTGGCTACTTCATCTTCACAAAGATGCTGATACAGGCCCTGGGAAATTTCAAAGACTGAAAGATCAGGACTTTTCAGGTCATTGGAGAAGTGAATAAGAGAAGACTTGATATAAGCATACCCTGGAATTAATAGGATCAATACAGGAGATGGGAGCTTGGCTCTTTCCTGTCTTGATGTTTGAACACAGGGATACGCCAGGAAAAGGAAAGGGTAAAAACTCACATCTGAGGAAAGATTCCTTTTTCACTCAGGAACTTAAAGTGAGTCTAGAGAGAGTCTGGACATTAACAGGAGTGGATGGTAACCTGTTGATGCGTAACATGCTTTGACACTAACACATACTGTTTAAGTCCCTGTTGTCAGCTCTGGGCTGACTGGTTACCTCCTTTTAATAATACAAAACAACTTCAACACAATTTGAAAGGCAACATTTTAAATTATAAAACCCCTTTCCGTACAGCACGTAATTAACCTATGAAGCACAGTCCCACAAGATTTCAATTAAGCTGAGACTCCTCTGTATCCAAAAAGGATTGGACGTGTATGTATAAACTTGCCCGACTCCACTTGAGGTGAGGGTAGTAAACATCCAATTAGGTATTTGTAAATGATCCTTTTAAATTCCCTTGGAGAGCATGCCAGAAGGCCTCAACAGATAGACAAATACAGCATCACATACCCAAGAGGCAGTAATTCACCAGTGCTGTGTGTTAACACTCGATTTCTCTTCAACAAAAGGTCTAGCTGAAATTTCAGCTCGGATGAAGTTGGCAGCAACGCCCTCAGGACTTCACCTGCGACTTTGCCCGGTGCGTACGCACCAAGTGCGATGCAGGAACACACAGTAACTCCACACCTGCCTGCTGCTGAGGTTTTCTTACAGCTGCAGGCCTCATGAAATGGTACGAAACAAGAGTATTTTTATTGTCCAGCAGCTCCAAGGAGAATCAAGGCCGCTCTACCCCAGCCACTTCACAAATACACATCAGGTTAAGCCTAAAATCCGGAACACACGTGTATTTATTTATTTCTTATCGGGGCCATCAGCAGAGCCTGATTTCACCTGACTCCCGCAGCGGGAGGAGGGACAGGTCCGCGGATCCATGCGGAGGGGGTAGCGCTCGCCGGGACGCCCGAAGCGCGGCTGCCGGACCCGGTGCGACCGGGCCACCC
>NW_010200769.1:0-7077 GCF_000695765.1 Mesitornis unicolor | reverse complement strand
TATTCTGTGATTCTGTGTGATTCTGTGAACAGTAAGACACCTCAAGATGTTGCTTATCCCAGACAGAAGCTGGAGGTAAGAGTCTTACTTCCAGGAACTCTGCATACCATCACTTCTGGCAGCCCATGGTTTCAAGGTAATTACTAGTGGATTCGTGCATGGCTAGGCACCTCTCATTGCAAACATAACCTGCCTTAAATCTGAGCACATCTAACCTGGTGGCAGATCAGCACAGCCACCATGTGGTGTTTACACTGATGGACACAAGGAGTGCATTGCTGGGTGTCCCCTGTATCCCACTCTCCACTTAGCTGCCCAATGCACTCTAAAAAGGCTCCAAGCCTGTAATGGGTTTCTGGCCCCTTCCCACAGTCATGACCATTCATTTTGTTGAGTCTTTCTGCATTCTTTTGGCTCCCAAATTCTCACTAACTGTGAAGAAAATTATTACTGCTTGAGTGTCTTCAATTCCAGGTGCCAGTTCTCTAAGCAAGAGAATGAAAGTGGTTCACATACCAAGTTCTGGGCGAGAAAACCCTCATCTCCTTCTTACCAGAGTTTACTTCGTGGGACAGTGTTGGTGATGGCCAGACCTATCTGTCTGCCCCAACATTTCACCAGGAAGGGGAGAAAAGACAGATGAGCAAGTCCTAATGGTTCTTAGAAAGTAAAGGCTTGTGGTGTGCTTGGTGTAATTGGAAAGTAGCACTTGGTTTGTGGTTAGAGCATGTTTGGACTTGTGCTGCATGTGTTTCTCTGACCAGGAGACAAGGGTGAGATTTGGCCTAGACTCAGTCACAGACACATGGACCCCCAACCGATCATGAAGGATGGATCGGTGTGTGGGAAGGAGAAGGGGAGATCACCCAGCTGGTGACCACTGGCCTTTTGACACTACCCTCACACAGGATGATCTGATCCTGTGTCATTCCACAGCAATAAAATTACTTCTTCCCTCAAAGCCAGAGGAACCTGTTAAACAGGTGGACTGAGCCTACTTCAGCAGTAGGCAACAAAATGTCCGAAATGAAATGTTCATGCCAAAAAGCAAGTGCACAGCATGAAACTGTGAGAATGGAGGACGTTTCAGCCATGGCATTGTACCAATAGACAATATTCCATGTTGGAAAAATTCTACTAGATGGAAGAAATAACTTCAAAAAATTACGAATTGTTTCTATACAATGGAGTGAGTTTGTACCGGTTTACCTCTCTGGAGAATGTGGCTTTGGCTTTTTTAACTTGATAATACCAAACCCAGATCTCATAATTTCATGGAACTCTGGCCTTGGATCCATATTTGTAATCTTCTACATACAACTTCATTGCTCTGTCATGTTTTAGTTTGTCATGACCTCTAAGAACTGGTACAGCATATCAAAGAGTTACTCTCACTCCCTTGTTTGCTACATATTTGGTGGTAATTAGGTGCTTCATTTGTAGAAGTCCTTATGCAAAGCCTCTCTGCTGGATCAGGATTACCTAAGTTTTATATCTGTCCTTGTGTAAAGTGCAGAAATCTCCAGGGTCTCCACACTAAATCACAGTCTTAACCTTGGATCCCATCCCACTTTCCAAGCCTTTGATTTTTTTTTCATGATAAACGCTATAGCCATCTCTGAGCTGTAAAAAGGAAGGTCTGATGCTCATTACACCAAGCCCAGCAGAGGCAACGAGCTTTGCATACAAATATCAATCAGACCCAAACAAATTGTTTTATTACAGTGATGCAGGGCAAAGAAATCTTGAGGTTTCTTTTCTTTTCTTTTGACAAATTTTGATTTATAAATGCAAAAGAGAGATCTTAAAGCCTCAAAATGAATGAAGACTCATAGAAGAAAAAAAATGGTCTGAAAGTCTTTGTATCAAAGAAAGCATTATAAAAAACAAAACAGATGACTGATGTAGTGAGATCTGGTTCTTCTGGAGATGTAAGAAAACTTCTTTTTCAAAAGCTGGAAGAATGACAGCAAAGATAGAAAGCATAAGGGATTTTGCACCTCTGTAACAAAATCAGCAGCAGAAATAGCGTCATGGGAATACAGCAGAGGACAAAACTGAAGTTCCAGCTTGCAGATGCCAAGTACATTAAGAAAGCTTATAAAAAGCGAAGACAAAAAAAAAGGCAGTTTGAAATGCCATTTGCAAGGTGCTTGGTTTGTCTGTAATGCAAATAGTAATCTAAAATATGCAGGAATGTGGATTTTTTTGGTTTCATGGGAAGAGGAAATTGATTTACAAATTCTGAATGGGATAGAAACCTTAGAGTAAGAGTAGAGACAAAGCAACTCCCTGCATGGTGTGGAGTAAATATGGCATGTCACTGCCTCTTTCTGTGGGAACTGCTTTGACTTTCATGCTGTTACAACATAAAGTGCTCTCCGGTGTAATTGAATATGAGAGATTATACTCTTTAGTGATCCTCACATTAGTATAATCTTCTTCGTGGTTGTTCTTGGGCAACTGGCCTTTCAGGACTTTCAGTGGTATGCCTTCAAAGAGCACTTTATATCTGTAGAGGGGTGGAAGCCAGCTCTCTGCAAGGTGTGCTCTGCCTGGCCTCTGGCAGTCTGATGGCTTCACACAGACGTTCCCATCAGGCTTTACAGAAGTCTTAACCCCCAGGTTTGCAGGGAAGCCTCTAGGTTGTGCAGGGACTGAGAAGAAAAGGATTTTCTCATGAGTGATCTTGGTCCCCAGCTGTATCTGTGTGGCCAAGCAGAAAGAAAATCTTTCTCTCACTTGCAGAAAAATGAGGGAAGGTTGAGCAAGCCAAAACCCACAGAATTTCCATGGCCCCACGCAGGAGTTGCTGTGCAGGTGAGCGTGAGGTACTCTGCTACAAGAAACGAAGCAGACCATGCTAAACAAAAACCGTTCATTCATGGCACAGAGACCTGAAATACGCCCTGTTGATTCTGGGATAGGCTTTTAACAAAGCTTTGTTCTTCACCTCCAAAGGTCTCGTTGCCTGTTTGGACAGTTGCCTTTCTGCTTGCTGAGCTTTTCTATAAGAAGAAAAGAAGAATTTTTTCCTTTTTAAATTATTCACATACATGCACTGCCATTTCAAGCACAATCTGTTTGTGTAAGGAGTGAGTAATCCTCTTTTGCTGTTTCCATGGACTTGTGCTTTTAAAATAATTTAAGAATGGAATATGTTATGGAATAATTCTGAGGATGAGTCTCCGTGGGAAAGCTGCACTGGGTCATCAAGTCCACTGTCTTGCAGCTTCAAGCTGTGGTCCCCACAGGGAAGGTATACAAGATAAACTTATTTTACACTGGATGATACTGAGAGGGCCAAGAAATTATTTTTCTCCCAGTTAAACCTACAAATGCACATTCATGTTGAGGACACTAATTTGAAAGCACATTTTTCCATAACAATGTGAGAAAGTGAAAGGAAAAATGAAGAGGATTTTTACTCTTTGTAGTTAAGAAGGATTGCATTAATTCCTTTTGCATATCCCAGTGGCTACAAACTAAAGTTAAAAATATATCCAGAGGCAGATAATGTCCTTCTTCTGGTGGGGAGAGAAAAATGAGCTACATTTCTGGAGGACTGTTCTCCTTCCTAGCTGGAACTGATCCAGTCAGTCCCACCCAGGTAAGGCTGCTGTTTGAGGCATGCTCCCCAAGGTCCAGCTGATCCCTGCTGTGTAACCCCTGAAGGATTTAGCAACGGTGACACAGACAAAGTGGTCTCCTCCTTCTGTTCTTGATTTCTGCTCCTAGAGCAGAGGAAGAATATTCAGGTTTATGGGGCCCAGCTAAGGGCAGCCCAGCCAAAGGCAGCCCAGCCTCATAGTGCCTATTGCAGCCATGGCAAAGCAGGGCCCTGTAGTGCAGGAAGAATCTCAAGGGCAAAACAACTGAATTTCTCTGCAGCTTTCCTAGAAATGTCACGTGAGACTGTGAAGAGGTCAAACAAAGCACAGAATTGGACTTCATGCAGAAAGGTGCAAAAAGGAGAGCATAGATGTAAAAGCCATGAGGAAGAAGGGTTGGTGGAGACATAGGAAATATCTGTCTAGCAAGTACAAGTTTAAATATTCTAGACAATTCCTGCAACTATTTCTGTTGGTTTTTTTTTCAGCCTTTGAAAGATCACTTCAAAGTAAAAGAAGTCCTTCAGTAGGCTTTACCCTCTCTCAAGATTTTGTCTCAGTGAAGAGCCCTGTCTGAGCAGCTCCAGTTGTGACTTTCCTCAATTTTTAGTATTTTCCTGTGTTGAACTTGTCAGGCCCATTGTCTGTGCTACACAAACAGCACAGAAACTGTAAAGGAGATAAATTCCCAACCAAATGTTCTGAAACATACCATATTGTGAAGAGGCATAACATACCTCCTCTCCGTGCTAACAAGTTATTAAAAAAAGAAAGCGCTCTGGTGGGAGCAGATATAAACAACGCTTTTTGACTCTCTCTCTTGTTACCACAGAGATTCCGACATTTACGGGGGACATCTGTCACAAAGAGTGAAAAAAAATACTTCACTGTCAAAGAACAGCCCAGGAAAAAAATCATGTCTCAAAATCTAAACCCAAGCTTTCTTTAAGTTGTCCTTCAGCAAAAAAAATAACAGCCAGGATTAGCAAAACAAAATATATTCAGATTAGAAATAATCAAACTAGAACAAGTTCAACAAGGGAAGAGAACACTCACAGTGCATAGAACAGGTTTAAGCAGCTTGAATGATAGCAAGGAAGTGATCAACCAGCTCAGGAGTACGATTTCCTTTGCAAATAATTTCTAAGTGGAGAAGTGACCAACATTTTGCATTCTGCAGAAGACAGTAGCCAGAAGCAGTGAAAAATTATTACGAACTAGCCAGAAGCACCAGAAACAAATTAACAATGCCAAATAAGCTAATTAGCAGATGCTATCAAGACAATGCAACAGAGTGACATGGTGTGATTAAAGAGGTCTCTAAGCCACTTCCAGGCCTCTCCCTTCTGGAGAAGCAGCTTGGAATGCATGGATGGTTTCATCACATCCTCACCATGCGCAGCTGCTCGAAGTCAAACCTGGCTGCCACCCACCCCCCAGCTTTTCCAGGAGACTGAGCAGAAGAGGGTGTCCTCTTCCTCTCCTATCTTTGCCTCGTGCCTGTTGTACAAGGGAGCAGAGAGGCATGGGAAAAGCATCACACTGCCAACATGCCAAAACTTAGATTTTGTGTAGGATGCTTGTGTAGCACGTACTCCACCTTCTGCCTCTTGCAGATTAGATTCACCCTGTCTTACTAACAACTTCTGTTAGCTCATGCTGAGCATTTAGTAAAGCTATCAAAGAGTTGTCCTCACCCTGTAGATAGAATGCAGAAGCACAAGTGGAATAACATGACTATCGTAAAGTCCTACAACATGCTAAAGGCAAAATTAGGAGTGGAGCTGAGATCTCCTGATTCTCAATCTTGTGCTCTGCCTGCAGAGGCTTCAGCCTCAAAATTGCATAGGCATGTTTTGAATAAGAGGCAATGCCTCCACTAGAGAGGGACCCAAAGGGGGACTCAGAAAAGCAGAGATGAAAGCAGTCTTCCACTCAAAGAGACTAATGTAGAGGGCAGTCAGGTTCTGTCAGACAGATCGGTTTGGATTAATGAATTTAAGGTAGCTGCCAGCACAAGTCCAAAGCCTTTATAATGGGCCACAGTTTATGAGATGGTGACCAGTACTTCTCTGGGAACTTGTGAATACTGTATTTCCCAGTGCTCGGGAACTGAATATTCTGTAATACCATAGCCAATATATACTATTTATCATTAATGTGTCATTACATGCAATTATCCCATGCAAACATATACAAAACTCCATTTTATGATATGCTGAGGAGAATGGAAATAAAAAATCAACACGTTCAAACTACCAAAAATATAAGAGTTTGTACTCGCATATGAAATAATTTTCATGTTAGTCACACATGATTACATGGAATTTTGCTGGTGTTGGAAGAAGCAGGCAGGAGACTTTCTAACCATATTGTACTAATGTACAAATACTATGTATCTGGCTTTTAAAAATTACTGGAGTTAAAAATAATTGCATAATAATTGCAATATGTTTTGTAGCTGCTGAGCTAGCATTGCTGGGGTAGTTTAATTTTCCTGTTTTTATTGGTTTTGTGCAACTCAAATTCACAGCATTAACTATATTAAATTAATGTTGGTGTGTGTGTTTTTAATAAGAAAAAAGAGAGGAAACAGTGCTGGCACGACAACTGTTCTCAAAGGTAAAACACATGCAAAACAAAGTGGCCAAGGTAAGGGCTGCAGATTAGCAGAGGAAGACATGCTTCTGGTGATAATCAAGTGTATTTGTTTAATAACAATACTTGCCACTATTACAATAATGACCTAAAGTTTTGAAGTGCTCATTTCCTCCCTGTACTGTTTGCCACTTTAGAAGGTGTGGAAATGGTTGAGAATGGAGAAGATAAGAGCGATCACAGAGATTGGAGACCTTCTTAGACAGGAACGCGGTTGTGGTGAGTGGAACAAGTAGGTGAGAGTGACACTATGGGAAGATGGCTGACAACTCTCTCCTAGTAGGATGGTAGGCAGAGGCTCATCAATTTAACAGGGCAATTTGTAAACAAAGTGTCCAGAGTTCCTTGCACAGGTGAAGACAACTGTGAACTTTTGGGTGAGTTGTTGAGGTAGTTTGCCATCGGCTTGCCAGGAGACTCAAGAAAGGATGCCCTGGAGGTTCAACTTTGAGAAGGAGGTTTTGGCTTACACAGAAAAGAGACTTCTGGAGTACATTCAGCGAAGCAGTGCCTTGGCACAGCTACAAAGCCCACTTGTGATTTTCTAACCTCTAAATTCCTGTGTAACCAAACACTACACCGGTCATTAATTTGGATATTAAACAAGAAGTGCCCTACTTCTCTTTCTTCTGAAGCGGTCCTTCCTGCCTGAGGGGTCTAAGAAAGGGGAAATTTACGCACGGGGAAGCTTTGGAGAGAACAGAACACCACGACTTCTCTCATGGGCTGAAGCACTTGTGCTCCTTGAAGAACTCGATATATTCTTTTTTTGCTCCTCCACTCTCCTCAGGTTTTTCCCCTACTCCCC
>NW_010200768.1:0-9880 GCF_000695765.1 Mesitornis unicolor | reverse complement strand
GTACAGAAGTAAAACCACAGCAGTATTTAGGCTCTCCCTGAGGTAGCAAAGTATATTGATCACTACTCTACAAAATAATTTTCACTGTCCCACTGAAAGCAGGAACTTACCTATAACGCTATTACCTATCCTATTTCTGGATGCAGGCTTAAGTTTGTATTCACTCTTAGTAACCATGAAAGGTCTCTTTTTTCTTTCTTTTTATTTTCTTGACCATCACTGACGTTTTATACATAAATGAAGATAACCTTAAATGACGAGGAGCTAGAAATTTACCACAGTACAATTTTAAACAAGTAAGATACCTTGTATGGAACTACATTAGTTTTAAACTACCTCTTTCATATATAATTTTGAGTCCTGTAGTGCACCAAGAATTCTTTTTCCTGGAATTTAAATCCATTGTTCTTTGTTTACACTGAAAATATTCTACATACCCCAAGCACAGAAAACTACTCTGACTATGAAGCCTTGCAGTTGCAGCTTTTTTTTCTGACATTTTTAGCAGTTAAGAGAGTCTTATTTATGACTTTAATATAAATGTCTTCCCTTGTGCATTTGTCATTGTGATCTTGTCGAAACTTTTGTTTTAAGTCATAAAAGTTCTTTATCCTCAAAGGCATTATTCTGTATCAGAATTTTGTCTTTTCTCACCCCTAAAAATGAAACTTAAGGTTTTCTTGATGCTGTGTGTTAATTCTCTCCATCTTTTTCAGTAACAGTGATCCCTGTTAGATTTTAATAATTTGCTTTATTTTAGACTTGTGATGAACTCAAAGAGATTGCAGTTTGTCTGAGGGACTGGTGGGATGGACAAGAAAGGATTTGTGCCCCTCATTTCTCAGACTTTGGCTTGAGATGGTGAAAGTTACCTAAATATAAGCAACTAATGTAATTTGGGATATCAGATGGCTCAGATGTGTCAAATGTCCTAGGGCAATTGAAGTCTATGGCACTTGAAATGGCACTAAATGTCTGTGTTCA
Organism: Mesitornis unicolor; assembly: GCF_000695765.1. Taxonomy (NCBI): domain Eukaryota; kingdom Metazoa; phylum Chordata; class Aves; order Mesitornithiformes; family Mesitornithidae; genus Mesitornis; species Mesitornis unicolor. The sequence goes on along the minus strand of NW_010200768.1, from coordinate 8,896 downwards.
GGTAATGGATTCCCACCTGAAAGATGTGGGATTGAGACACCTGAAGTGAGGTAGATAAATATAGGTGATCACGTGTGAGCTAGGTGTCAAGCTTGTATTATAGTCAACAGGGGTCAATTCAGACTGGCAGCTGATGATATGTGTTATATCTGATGCTGCATGTCACTCCACATTTATTTTTAACTTTCATAAAGAGTACGCAATGCAGCTTGTACGTTGCACCAGGGTGATGAGAAATCACTCCTGAGTTAGGGGTGCTCCAAAGGCAGTGCACAATTGTGCTTTTTTCAAACAAAATGGATTTTCATGGGCATGCACATGCAGGGTGGCTCTTGGCCTTTGAAATTAGCCAGACACGTACAAAAGCTTTGCACCCACAACCCAGCATGCAAGGTCCAGTCCAGAGCATGACCCTTGCAGGCTCCATGTCCTTCGTGGTCCTGGCCATCACAGGTTCCCACACTGCTCCTTCACCTCAACGCTTTTCCCAGGAAGCAGAGCTGGCGGAGCACCAGCACCTCCAGAAAAGCAGAGACTTCACCAGCAGACACAGCAGCATGCAGCAGGCAGGCAAGGATGATGATGGTGGAGGTGCCAGGGCAGTGCTAGCAGGCCATGCCATGCCATGCTGCCAGATGTGCTAAACAGACTGTGCTGGTGTGCAGCAGACACAGCTGTGCCCTTGGCATGTTACAAGGTTTATGTGGAGCTGCCAAGAGCTGAGCACGTGGAGACGAAAATACTGTGGGGCGTGCACAGACCCACCGTAGGTGCATTTTGCTCTTCAGGGTGCCGAGCAAGAGCAGAGTGGGGACTGGCCAACATGCACAGATTGACCCAAAGGCCTGAGTTTGACCTGCAATCTGTACCCTGTGAGAGTGTGCACAGCCTCAAGCAACACTGGGAGAGCACAAGTGGACCATGAAGCATCCATCCTTCTTTTGTAAAGCTGAAACTTCTCTGTCTTTAGTCAAAAAAACCCAAACTCCCTGAACAAATGTTCTTTCAATTTAGTTTTGTGATCAGAAATACTGTCTGGCTATTACTTTTTCAGTGACACATCATGCTAGCTAGAGCAGTGAGGTGGTAGGACTGGGATACCTAGACCTGCCAAGATGTGTATGCTAATTGTTCGTAAGAGCAAAGATTAAAATTGCAAAATTTTTGTTTTGCATTCTCTTTTAAAATGGGAAACAGGTAGGGTCAGAACCATATTAACTACTTGGAGGGCTTAAAATATGTCTACATTTTAGGTGTTATAAGCCAAAGTCCTTATCTGACTAGATATAGCTCGGATATATGCTTTAAGGATATAATTATGACTAAGACAATGAAAATAATGTCTCAATGAGACATTTTCATTCCCAAAGAGGTGAGCAATTTCTCTTATTTCCAAAGCAAATGCCTTAAGGAAAGTGAACAGACTAAATAATTTCTAACTGCTTCATTTTTTTTCCAGGGGAATCTTGAAAACCGCTTTTAAAAATCACGCACATCTATTCAATATGCAACATGTTATATGAATGTCAAGTTATCACCACATTAGCAATGGAAAGATGTTTTTCAGTAGAAATTTATGCAGCAGAACAAACTCTGAAAAGCATTTGCCTTGGCTTTTCCGCAGTGTTGATTTATTTTCTGGAAAGGTGTGAATGACCTCTTAACATTGAACTCCAGCTAACTTAATTGTTTGCAAAGAGTTGGACCTTGATGGCTTTTTTTTTTCCTTAAAGCACCAAGAGTGAGACTCACTTGGTACAGGGAAAGGAAGGGAATTGTAGGGAAGAGGCTCCTTCACAGCATTAAGACACATTGGAGCATGCCAGAGAAGGGCAACGGAGCTGGTGAAGGGTCTGGAGCACAAGAATGATGAGGAGCGGCTGAGGGAGCTGGGGTTGTTTAGTTTGGAGAAGAGGAGACTGAGGGGAGACCTTATTGCTCTCTACAACTGCCTGAAAGGAGGGGGTAGAGAGGTGGGGGTTGGTCTCTTCTTCCATGTAACCAGGGACAGAACAAGGGGAAATGGCTTCAAGTTGCGCCAGGGGAGGTTTACATTGGATATTAGGAGGAATTTCTTTGCTGTAAGGGTTATCAAGCACTGGAAGAGGCTGCCCAGGGAGGTGGTGGAGTCCCCATCCCTGGAGCTGTTTAAAAGATGAGATGTCATGCTTAGGGACATGGTCTAGTGGTGGACTTAGGGCTGGTTCAATGGTTGGACTTGATGATCTTTAAGGTCTTTTTCAACCAAAACCATTCTATAAATCTATTATTCTATTACTAAGGTGAGACCTTTGTGCTGGGTTGTATAGCCAAAACCATCCCAGTGGCTGCCCATAAAGTGTGGCAATCGGTACCCACTGCCACCTCTGCAACTGATTTTGGAGAACCAAGAGATTCTGACAGTGAAACCTGAAGTGGGAAGACAATGATTTATCTGGCATCATTCCCCAAAATCACATCAATACGTAACTGTGTTGTAACCTTCATATGATGATTTTTTGGTCAGCTGATATTTAGATGAAAGAAGCACAGGAAGATGTGAGTATGAAGAGTAAGGCAGTAGAAGGGAGAGTTACAGTTAAAAGAGAAACATTAACATCCTGTTTAAAAACTTCTGAAGTAGGTTTTTCCCCAAAATTATAAAAACAAAATCAAACTTTTTTCAGACTCATTTCTAATAAACAGTTTGGACAATCCACTATTACTGGTGGGACAAATCAGGCCTTTAAATTGCTGATATTTGCAGATAGGTGAAATTTATTTATGTGAGACCAGCTTTATATTAGCTCCTGTCTCTACTCTTGAGAGTACCAAATGATGTCTTCCAGAGTAATTTTCAGAATTACTGGAAGCAGTGTACCTATGTGTACAGTTATGAGGAAAAATAACAATATTAAACAGAAGTTCTGATTGCATATTGTACCTGCTGTTCTGGGTACAATACAAGGACTATGTGTTGAGCAATAACCCAACATTTACCTTCTAAAAAGGCTGCAGAAATAAATATCAAAACCCTATTCCTTATCCTAGAAGCAATGATTGCCTACTTCAGGTCTTTTAGTGGCAGTAAAACTTCTAAATGCTGAGATTTCCCTTTCTAAATGTTAGGATTAAATTGCCAGCCAGTTCATCTGCAATTCCACTCTATGAAAAGACCTATACTATCACTTAGGTTAGGAAAAACACTCTAAATTTAATACATTATTAAGCTACATATTTTCTTCTGGGAGAAGAAATACATACATCAGTTTCTATCAATTTAACTTGTGGAGGGTTTCTTAGTGGAAAACCAGTGAGTAATTGTGCTGAACCAGCTTTACCCTTAGATATTTATTTTTTTTTACCCAGCAGCAGAATATTTTGGTAAAAACACTTGATTTCAAATCTTCAAACACTGTGATCTTCTCTTTATAGCTTCTAAAAGATCTGTTGTATCATTCTCCTTTTTTTTCCTTAAACAGCATTCAATTACATTTTAAAAAGCTTCTATTAACCTCTCTTTTTGGGTTAGATAGAAACCTTTCCCACCAAAAAATTATTTTAGAAAATCTGTAAAGGCCGATAACTTCCCCTCAAACACAGAAGAGAACCCTCTGTTACCCCTACAGAAAATTTCTATAGCTTGTATGGCAGTAATATCCAGAGGAGACTTTAAAGACCCCCAAACAGTATTTCCTTAGGTAAACTGTTTCTCCTTCAGTGCAGGCATTGTAGCTTTATTTTGAAACCACTTAGTTCATGTTATTACTTTCTCTACAAAAGCTGAAAAAATATATTTTGTATAAGCAAAAAAACCCTATAAAATATTCCCAGCACTAGCTTATTTCTAAATGCCTTCAAAGAATAGTGGGAAAGGAAAGAAAAAGAAAAAAATTGAATAAAAGTCATCTGTATCATGCTGTACCCAGTAAATACTGCAAGGTTCAATTCCTCATTCTCCTGTAGTCATCCTGCTCCAAAGCTGTGCGTGTCATGGATCATGCGATGTTTCCCACTTCTGCTGATGCGGGGGCCTTTTTGGTAGCTGACATTTTTGCTGCCATGAGAGTTGGAGGGAAGCACTGGCAAGCACTAGACGTAATTTCTTTAGAGAAGGGACACATCCCACGCAAAAAAGATGTACCAAGCTATCCCTTACACTGATTCCCAATTTTCTGCTTTTAGTAAAATTTTAGTTCTCCTTCGTAAGAAGTCACCAGGATATAATTTAGGTAATCGTACACTTTAAATATTTTAGCATGAAATATCTTCTTATATCTTAGTGCAGAATATTGTCAAGCTGGACGAAATCCCACCTCTTGAAATAGATGGATATTTTGCTGTCCATTTCGAAAGAATGAAGAATTTCCACACTGAGCCTTTCTTTATTCTAAAAATATTGAAACAGTCCATGAGGTAAGGACTTACTCATCATAAACGAAGATTACCACAGTCTAGTCATTAATTACTGAAGCTGTACCTTCTTGATGTAAAAAATAGAAAATTGTCATAGCACAAATGAGGTCTAACAAGTAGAGGTTCACAGTCCAGGGCAGAGCAGTAAAATATATTGTGTGAGTAAGCTGTTGAAAACTGACATCTGATATTTTCTGAGTATCCATTAAAAGGAAAGGTTTAAATATAAATTGCAGATTGCAGTAATGCATTCCAGATACTTGCTTGGTCAAAAAGGAAAATATGAATCCAGCACGCAATATTTTTTCCATAAGAGGTGGGAATGGTGGGGTCCTGTTCCTGCAGCAAGGGCAGGAGGATGCCCAAGACATTCACACAGGCTTCTACCTGGAAGAAGGAGCTACACCCAAATGAAGGTAGCCTCTCAACAGAAAAAAGACCGATAAAAGAGTTGGCAGAGGATGTGAGGAGGGGAGGGGACCCTCTTCATGGAATCACAGCATGGTTTGGGTTGAAGGGACTTCAAAGCTCCCCCAGTCCAACCCCTGCCATGGGCAGGGACACCTCCACCAGCCCAGGCTGCTCCAAGCCCCGTCCAACCTGGCCTTGAACACTGCCAGGGAGGGGGCACCCACAGCTTCCCTGGGCAACCTGGGCCAGGGCCTCACCACCCTCACAGTCAAGAATTTCTTCCTATCTTCTCTTTGGTCTTCCAGTTGGTAGTCTCTGCACCCCAATTCAGATCTAGCCTGGCAGCTGGTGGTAATTTAAAAGAAGCACAAAAATGCTTGGAGGAAAAGTCAGCTCCAACCTGGCTGCTGTTTCTGGAGAAGACGGGGCCTTCGTCTGCTGGCCAGCTCACCAGGCTGATATGCAAGGTGGCCAACTGAGTCTACAGGGGCTGTCTGGTAGTCAGCCTAGTCAAACAATTCTAAACAAAAGATTTGCAATGCAAAATAAGGAGCAAAAGAAATCAGAATAGCAGCAACAGAAATACTGTGTGTTGGAAACTGCACTTCAAGTAAGAAATTAAAAATAAATTCAAAATCAACACTGAACTCCCTCCCTAGGAAGGAAACTCTCAAATTGCACAGTCAGCTTCATTCAATGCCATGAGATTCCTCTGGCTGCCCCCCAAGTCACCTGCCACACAACAGAGATCGTGGATTATGTGGCATTCCCTCATCATGTGGATTTTTAAGGGTCTGACATTCAGTTATACTCTCCATCCTTTTTAAACAAACAAGCTGTACCTATTTTTAACAAGAGTACTAATGTGTATGTGTATATACAATATATATAAAATAATCTCTACATACACTAAATTATAATATATAATATATACAGCTACCATATATAAGATACGAAAGGCATTACATAGTTCCAGAAAACTGTCCAGACCAGCCTCTGAATCACTGCTGGTTATCTTTCAGTGATTTAAAAGGTGAGCAATGCATCCCAAACTGAAGTTTTTCTAACATGTTTTGTAGATCGATGCTGTCCCCAGGCAAGGCACCTGCAAGATGCCACCATTTTCAGGCAGGTGGCCGTGTCCCTCATGCGTGCAGTAACAGGCACACAAACAGCAGGAGCTGGAGAGGGGCAACCTTCCCCGGCTCACTGCTGCATGGAGGCTGTGTCACATCTGCAAGGTGGTGGCACATCATGCACCAAACCGTGCGTTTGCTCTCTCAGGCCTCTCACCTCCTTCCACTTGTGCATCTGTTTGCATTTCTTCATTAAATCGTTGCCATTCTCTACACAAAGACCTGGGAGGCTCACAATGCTTCCCACGAACTGGCATCAGCTCCAGAAAGAGCAAGGACAGCCCATGTGAATAGAAGACCTTAGGGAAGTGCCTTTGCCCTCAAAGCTACTTCACCAAAGTCCTTCCTGAGGACTTCTCCTCAATCTTTATCCTCAGGGCTGGTTTTCAACACACTGGCAGCAGGCAAAGGACACCGTTCCCAACCAGAGGTGACACAGTAGCTCTCTCAGATGACACAATGCCTTTTCACTTTCCCTCAGTGCTTCTGCAGAAGGAAAGGGAAAACACAGCTGCGCACTCCAGGTCCCACGCCAGGTCCTCCAGCATGACATGGCTGGCACTCAGGGCTAGCATGAACAAGTCCAAACCATTACATTTCCCCTGTCCCAATCAAAGCAGGGAGTATATCCATGTACTCAGCCACTCCTGGGTCACCAGCCTGGGCTCCTCAGCAATGAGATGCCTTCTTTCTAGAGATGGAAATAGGAAAAGATTCACAGAATCATTAAGGTTGGAAGAGGCCTCTAAGATCATCAAGTCCAACCATCAACCCAACCCCACCATGGCCACTAAACCATGTCCTGAAGTGCCACATCCAGGCGCTTCTTGAACACCTCCAGGGATGGGGACTCCACCACCTCCCTGGGCAGCCTCTTCCAGTGCTTGACCATTCTTGCAGCACAGACATTTTTCCTCAGATCCAACCTAAACCTCCCCTGGTGCAACTTGAGGCCATTTCCTCTCATCCTGTCCTTGGTTACATGGAAGAAGAGACCAATCCCAACCTCTCTACCCCCTCCTTTCAGGCAGTTGTAGAGAGCCATAAGGTCTCCCCTCAGTCTCCTCTTCTCCAAACTAAACAACCCCAGCTCCCTCAGCCGCTCCTTATAAGACTTCTGCTCCAGACTCTTCACCAGAAGGAAGAAGGAGGAAGATGGGCTTCTGTAAAAGCTCTCCTTTCTTCTGTGGTTGGAAATAAGAGGTATCTACAGTTTCCGCCAACTCAGAGGTGGTGCAGGCAGGTCCTCTGAGGCTGGTGGTGGTGCTTTTCTGCTGGGGGATAGAAGGGGTGGTCACCAGCAAGTCATTTCATGTGTCTGGGGAAAGAGATGGATATTGAAGAAATAGAAGCAGCACCACACATCTTTTGCTAATATTTGAATATTTTCAGAATTCAGTTGTTGTTGAGTGAGGAAAAGCTGTGAAGAACCGGTACCAGTTTTGGCATCAGTGGGGATTTGGATATGAATCGCTGACAGACAGTTACACTGCTTTTTAAAATAAAATTGGCATCAGTCCCAACAAAGTTTACCACCACTGCTGCAGAAAAAGATCAGTGGAAGTATGAGAAAATATTGGAAATGAATAATTTATATGCAGGAAGATTAAGTGGGAAGCCTAAGAAACAAATTACAGTGTTGCCATCATCTTAACTTGTTATTCCACATCTTGGATTTTCATACTAGAAATTAGATAGGGTTTTTATATTTTTAGCCTAAATTGAAGATGACCTCAGAACATTTCTAATGGAGGGCTCTTTTACTTGTAATTTAGTCTTGCTTGTATCTCACACCTAGGTGAGAGTGAACGTTTTCTTTGATTTGATAGTAATGAAAGATCACTCATGACACAGAAAAAACTATGCTGATCTTTCTTCTGTGCCCTTTAAAATCTGCTCACTTAGTACCAATTAAAGGCAGAAAAAATGCTGGAACTGGCAAAAAAAAAGTTTAAATGTCTTATCTGCTTTTTATTAACCTTTCAATAGATGAATAGTTTGATTTTTTTTTCCCAGAAATATTTGTTTTAGGGTCAAACCCCTTTTTTATTTGTTTAACCATATGGGACGAACTAGGCTTGAATTGGAAGAACATTTTACTGTTAAAGAAATTATATTAATATCTGCCTTTCCTTCTAATTAACAGGAGTTTCCAGAAGTGGGATTTTAAGCAGTGGTGTAATTTTTTTCATTTAGTTTCTCATTGATAAGAAAATGAATATACAGAAAAAAGCCTATATAAGACAACTAATCATCAATATACATTTTGATGCAGTGAGAACCCTGTAGTTAGAGGAGCCTAATGTGCTGTTTCATATCAATTACACCAGCGAGGTGGCATGTACTCAATGAGATGGTTCACGGCATGGGAAATCAGACTTTTTTCCCATTGTTTATTTTCACAATTGGGCAAGCGGGTCCTACAGCCGAGCTTCGTGTCCTTCCTATTCCCAAATCAAATCTGAAGATCGGGTATGATAACAGACCTAATAAGATAGAGCAAATTACTTAATATAGCATGATGCCAAATTTGCCTATTAGTTATGTTTCCAAATCACTGCACAAGAGGTGGTTATTACCAGGGAGTTGTTTTTAACTCTAAGTGCAAAACAGTTTTCATGAAGAATGATTGCCTGGTAAATCAAATGCATTGAAGTCCTTCAATGATTAAAATCCTTGTCCTTCAAACAGGCAGCTCTCATAGTTCCATCAAATTCATTGGAAGATGCTACACGTGCTACTATAAATAGATTGCAAAATTCCAGTAAAATCAACTGAAAAAAATAAGTATATTGAAGCGTCTAATCTCAGTAGTAGAAAAATTTTCTTATTAAAAAATGTCTTTAAAAATTCAGACTCAAAATTTTTTGCTACTTCTCAGAGCTGTAGAATGTCAAGAGGATTTGTCTTTTGTATGTGGAAAAACAGCGACTGATGGATAATATAAATGACTG
>NW_010200767.1:0-2021 GCF_000695765.1 Mesitornis unicolor | reverse complement strand
GAGAAAACCAGGTCTGGTTGGCTCAGCCCAGGGCAGTGCTGACCTCATAGGTAGTTTTGTTTTGACCAGGAACAAGCTCTCTTTAAAATTTGTCATCAAGGGGCCAATGCCTTGGCCAGCAACTGCAAACATTGAGTGGCCAATGGAGCTGAGCTGCATCTGGACCCGGTTCTGATGGGTGGAAACTTCAACCCCGAGAGCCAACGGGGCCGTATCTGGCACCGGATCCAAAATTCTCAGGGTTGAAGGGACTTTTCCTGCTGCGTTTTCTGGTTTTATGATAATGATGGGACAGGGAAACCTGACCGCGCACCAAGGTGCTGCTCTGAAAGAGCTTTTCCTTAATAAGAAACATCCCCAGATCAGGACAAAACGCACTGGGAGGGGTAGAATCCCACCTCCCACAGAAGCCTAGGAAAGCATTGCCCTCAAATCCTTTTAGATAACGGACGGACGAATGCGAAAGACAAACGTGACCCATCTTGAGCTAAAATGCGTTTATAAATCAGCGGCTCGCCTCCCCGTCAAGGTTTGGGTCAGAAGTGGGGTCGTTGCTGCTCCGTTTGGTGTTTGAGGGCTGCCAGGACCTGTCCCCCGCTGTCCCGCACCCCATTTCCTGGGTACAAACAGGACCCAGGGGGCTGCTTTTCCCCTCTGCAGACGTGAAAACCACTGCGGAGCTGCTCTGTCCTCTGGCTTTTAGGGAACGGGGAGCAACGTAGGGAAGAGAGACAGCTCAGAGCTGCAAATTCGGGGGAGCGCAGGCGGCTCCTCACCTCCGAGTGTCTGGGGAGCTGGTTTTTGGGAAGTAGCCACCCGTAGGGTAGGGTTAAGGAGGTTGAACCTCAGTATCTCAAGGATCTCATTGATCTCATCAATATCTCAAGGAAACTCATTGGTCTCATCAATATCTCAAGGGATCTCATTGATCTCATCAGTATCTCAAGGATCTCATTGATCTCATCGATATCTCAAGGGATCCCATTGATCTCATCGATATCTAAAGGATCCCATTGATCTCATCGATATCTCAGGGATCTCATTGATCTCATCAATATCTCAAGGGATCTCATTGATCTCATCAGTATCTCAAGGATCTCATTGATCTCATCGATATCTCCAGCAGAGGCAAAACTTCTTGGTGGGAGGGTGCAGAGCATGGCCCAGGCTGCCCAGAGAGGTTGTGGAGTCTCCTTGTCTGCGGACACCCAAAGCCCTGGCCGTGTTCCTGTGTGACTGCTCTGGTGACCCTGCTCTGGCAGGGGTTGCACTGGGGGAGCTCTCCAGGTCCCTTCCAACTCCCCATATTCAGGGATTCTCCCCCAAACCCCCATGCTGATGGACCCCTTGGTGCTGCCCGGACCCAGCTCAGGATGCAGTGGGAAGGTTTTTGTTTCCCCAGGTACACAGGACCAGCTTTAGTTTTCCCCATCATTACCAGAAACCCCATTTCCTGGTGACCAAATCAGGTTTTTCCCCAGATGTGAAGGTCCCTGCCAGCCCATGGTGGTTGGGGGCTCGGTAGCCACCACCACAGAGCCTAAAAAACTTGTCGAAATCATGGGGTTCGTAAGGAATTTATGGTTGGACTCGATGATCTTTAAGGTCTTTTCCAACAAAAATTAGTACCCTATGAAATTCCCTGGGATTTGGTGGGGCTGTGCCCACCCTCGGACCTGGAGATGGTTCCATGCTCAGACCAGCGGTAGCAGGAGGGCCGCGGTCCTGGGGTGGTTGAATCCCCCATAGCAACCCAAAATGTGGGAGAAGCCCCAGCACTGACCCCCCTGCTCCCCTCTTTCTTTTTGGGCAGGAACGAGCTCAACGACCACCTGGACACCATCGACTCCAACCTGGACAACCTGCAGACCATGCTGACCACGCACGGCTTCAGCGTGGACACGAGCGCGCTGCTCGACGTGAGTGTCACCGCCTGGGGGGCTCCTGGTACCACGTGTGGGGCTGGGGGTGGATGGACCATGTGTGGGGCTGGTGGTGGATGGACCACGTGTGGGGCTGGT
>NW_010200766.1:0-18509 GCF_000695765.1 Mesitornis unicolor | reverse complement strand
TTTTCATTTTTAAGCAAGTGCAGGTAAATAAGAATGTATTACATTAAACGGATTCTGTTTGATATCATAGTAAATAGGTTGGACTGAGTTCATACCATGTAGAGATTTAGGAAGTACTTTTCTTCCTCTTTCCAAACCACTCCCACCCTCTACAACTAAAAGTAAACAGACATGAAAGCCAACTCTTACCCAGCTGGTGGTCTACCACTACTATTCCTACATCAGTTTCCACCTTAAGTATGTGCAGTGGTTTTCTTTCAGTCTCAAACTCTGCTTTGCAACTGGCCAGCAATACTGTTCTTTTAATGATTAACTGAATTAATTAGTACCAGAGTCACAGCTGAACACTGTGAAACAAGTCACTATCACAAAGGCTTTATTTTAAACTATGAGAGCAAACAGTTACTCACAGCTTAGGTGAACACTAGTTAAGAGATAAAAGTGCATTCAGTCTTCTTTTTTTTTTTTTAATAACAAAACCCAAAACTTAAAAAGCTTTAATCAGCTTTGCAACTTAAAAATCAATCTTCCAGGCAAGAGGTAGCAAAAGATTAAAGCATACCTAAAAATCGACATAACAGCTCCGGGGATAATAATCTGCTAACAAACACTCCAAGGTCTTAAGGGCAGCTTATTGCTACATGTATCCATCGGCATAGATTCTAAATGAGACCAGCCTGCATCAAAACAAGATCTCCCAAGCAGCTTTTGAGAACAGAATGAACATAGCTGGCTAGTTAATGTGAAATCTCTGATAAACTATTCCAAAAGGGAAAAAAAAGGAATTTAAAAAATGGGCAATGCAGCTTTGCAAATCTGTTAAACTGTATTCATCAATAGCTATTTACTGATGGCCTGCACCTCCTTGCGTCTATCCAGCATCAAGCACAACGCAACCAGAGTTCCTAACTGATTCCTAGTTGTCAGGATAATGCAATTTTTTTAAATTAAATTATTACAAAGGGAAGCAGACTTTTCTTGTTACAGAGGTTTTCTATTTCTGCCTTCAAATCACAAAAAATAGCACCTTCCTGGGAATACCCGAATTTAATCTGCCCGTTGCTCATGGACAACACAGTAGTTATCCGAGCCTTGTTTCAGCTGCAGCTCCCATACTGCTGTGTTTCACACCATTCTGCTGCTTCTGTTTCTTATTTTCTAATCCACTACAATGTCAGAGTGGATAAAAACTCTCAAACTCTAGACAAGGCAATTTAGATTTGTTCAACTGCCTGCTGGTCTCAGATGTCTGGAGGTGGTACCTTTCTGTGCCAGTAGCTTGCAGGGTGTTCTGTCTGGGATGAGATGAAGACATCGCTGAGCTGAAAAGCAATTTTCCTTCCTACATTTAAGCATGCCCAACCTGCACTTTCTGTCTTTCCTTTAATCTTGGTGCAGAGCTGGAAGCTAAAGTTTAACTCTTATTTAAACTCCATACACACCCCAGGCTGCTTTTCACAGACGGATCAGATGCTTCAGCTACCCAGCAGAAGTTACCACTCGGCAGCCACCGCCTGCCTTCCCATGCTGCCGCAGCCTGGGAGCGCACCGCGGCGGGCGCATCCCAGCTCCTCCCCAGCTTCCTCGGGCTCCAGAAACACGGCTGCTGGGAGTACACAGCCTCGCAGTCACATGCAGCCCAAGTGAGACATTTTGGCAGCTAAAGACACTAAATGCTAATTTAACGCCCTTTTCTCTCCTCTCTATGAATAGCTCCAAGATGGGACACTTCCTCTCCTTGCCAGTTCTTATACTGCTGGAGCGAAAAGGTGGCAGCCCCTGTCTGGACTAATTATCATTGCCGCATACCCAGCACTATCATTTGGTATGCTTCATGCACTGTCCTCTGATCTGGCAACAGTCCTGAGTACAAGCTAATTTACACCTTCGGTATAATGGCTTTTGTGTCTTCTGCTACTCTGGAATATATTACATGCAGCTGAAACAGAAGTCCAGCAAGCTACTGTCTGCCATCATCTTGTAAAAAGAACAAAATACAGGGGAGAGAAAGAGATCATTTACATTTTTACACAGCTGGTTTTGTTTCCACACCTTCCTCAGTCCATTATAGTCTTCTTGCTGTTAAATATTTCTTTATTGCATGCCTTTGAAAGCAACCCAGGGAAGGGGACAAATACCAGAGATGTAAGAGATGCAGCATTTCAGTTACAGGCAAATGCTTCTGAGTATTAAAATGTCTTCCCTGTTTAGAGTTTGCACTTGCCTTACTGAAAGAAAAATCCAGCCTCGGTTCTGTCACTCCAGAGACACAAAGTGCATAAAGAGTGGGATTTAAGGAGCCTAGTGTTGAAATCTTCAAAAACAACCCTAACAGCCCAAACCTCTGTTGCCAAGTCACAGGGAAAAGCAGGAGGTGGAGGGAAGGGAAGGGAAGGGAAGGGAAGGGAAGGGAAGGGAAGGGAAGGGAAGGGAAGGGAAGGTCAATTCTCCCTTTTTCCCTGTCTACCCGTCCAAAATTTTGCAATGCATTTCTCAAACCTAAGCCCTATGCCTCAGGCTACACAAATGCCTCACTCTGCTTCTTGGACACTCCTTAAGGTTTACGCAACTCCATGTGAGCCAGCCACATACGAGAATGTACTACTTAAGGGCACCAAGGCTGTCATTTCACTATTGAGCCACACTACTGAACGCACACAAGTACATCTACGCCAGCACACGAAGGGGTCAGTACAGCAGAGGAGAGAGCAACCGGGGCAGCAGAACCACCTCTCTCAGCCGCAGTGCCAGCCTCTGCTGGACTAATGTGACCACAAACCTGAGATGTTAGTGTGCAAGGACAAGAAATATAAAATAGCTGGATTATCTAACATCCTCGCATAATTTTACTTCTTTTAGGGATTTATTAAAGATTTATCAATATGCCTTGGAGACAGTAGCACAGCCTTGGGTATCAACAGAGGCCCAACCATGGTTCTTGGGGAGAGTTCAGGGATGAAAATGAGATTGCAGCCAATCTTTGAGAGACCTCAACTATCCTCGAGTCTTGCACTCAGATACACAAGAAGCACAACATGAGGTGGAAATGAGCCATACAAGGCCAGAGCAGCAGATAGGCTAATTGAGGCTGTCTGCCCTCTGTGCGAGGGTGAGAAGCAATGCTGCTGGGAGGGTTATGGGTCACTACAGACAGCCCAGGCTGAGCACCAGGGCCACATCCTGGGGTTCACCTGCCTTTCCTTCCCTCACCCCACCCTGCGCAGAAACACCTCAGCACCGGTTCAATACTGATTCAAACCATCAGGATGACTTTACAGTTGCTTGGGCAGGTTTGCCCTTTGTAGCACAAACACAGCACTGCAGGATCCCAGACAGCTTCAGGATATGAGGAAGGGCCTTTGCACTACTAAGCAGTGGAAAAAGGAAGAGAAATGTCACATCTAGTGTCTCTACCGCTCCAACTCCCCACCCACACAGCAGACGAGCTGGGCTCAGCAATGCAAGTTACTGGGTTTTAAGAGCAGTGGGCATGCTGCTTCCTGCAGAGGGCACGTTCTGCCCGCTCTTGGTTTCCAGTGTCCCACCTCGCTTTACCTGTTCTGAATGGCACAGGCAAGGCATGCTGACTGCAGTTTTTACATACGGAGCTCTCATGAGGACTCTGTTATACCACAACCAACTTTTAACGATGTGCATGTACAAAGCCATTCCCAGCCAGTAAACAGACCAGATCTCTACCATACTCAGCTCCGTGGGCCTCCTCTTTTCCTGAACAAAATTGGCAGTCACTGCAACAGAGCAGCCAGTTTCCACAAGAAGTCTGATACCCCTGGGCTGGCTGTTCATTTCTGCAGACCCACACAGACAAACTTGGTGTAGCCAAGGATAAGCACACAGAGCTGAACAGTAACGCTGCAGCAAGACAAGCCAAATTCACAGGGCTGTGGGTTCCTTACTTTATTAAAGAACTTTAACTTTTTAATGCCTTGCTGTCAGACACTGTGATGTGCTGCTTAAGTGATAGTGCTTAAATAACAACAACAGCATGAAACAAATAATTTCACTCTTCAGACTGAACACAGCAAGATACAGGATGTAAAATTAAGTGCTCCGACTGACTACAGTAAGTTACTGATCCAGCTCTTTGAACCCAAAAGGAGGGCTGCCACTAATTGAAACAAATCCCCAATTACCAGACTCTATTAGAGGTCTACTGTTACCAGAACTGTCAGAGACAGCTGGCTCTGGACAGAGTATCTGCAATACTCCACAAAGATATTCAGTCATTTCCTGGTAAATACTCTCTGCCCACTGGCCATGTAGGAAGCTACCAAATCTTAACAGGAAGCCTAGCCATGCTTTCATGCTCCTTTTTAAATAATGGAAAAGTACGTAATTCCCAAATAGAGAAATCCTTGGCAGTGATCTCAAAGAAAACAAGATTTTTCTCTTTTTTTTGTTTTTCTTTTAAAAGGTAACGTTTTAGACACTGTCCCCTAATTACAGTGTGACTCTCTAACTCTCCTATTGTTATCAATGCCTACACTAGTCTTAGGATTCCTTCTAATTATAGTTTATTACACATTTTGTCAGTTTTGTTTGCCAAGCAAGTTGGTAGCTAGGCTAAGTGTCAGATAGTGACCAAGACAGATAATCTAATGGTTCCCTTTGGTTTTTATTCTTAAAAAATGGAGGGGGAGGAAAGAAAGAAAGATATGTAAGGTCATTGAACTGAACTGGCTGAAACAGATTTCACTACGCAGTGCTCCCAGCCTCCAAGACCTTCAAAAGATTTCAGTATTTGGCTCCACAGTTACATCTTTGTTTACAGCACAGACATCCTGGGACTCTCCTCTGTAACCCCATGCAAGTCTGGGCGCTGGTATGCAGGACAAGACAGAGCCTGCCAGTGGTTAAGCCTGAGAGGCAAGAGTGAGCTTGAACGCGTCTGTCCCAGAGTCAGCCCCAATGTGCTCTCAGACTCTGCCAGTGCAGCACACACAGCTCCCATTTCCAGGACTCACTGCTTCATCCATGACTCCTGGGCAGGCTCTCTGAGCAACACAGAGCAGGGACAGCCATTTAAACTAGATACAGATGAGGAGGAAGACGAAGAGGTGCTGCAACACCAACAAGATGTCTGTGCTTCACTCAGAGTTGGTAAGTATTAGCACAGCTAACTGGTAACCAAAAGCAAGCAACTCCTGCTGTAACAAGCAATAAACTGCTGTAAGTAATTTGAAAGCTGTGCTCCTGGGAATCGTTAGCTTACTAGACCCATAGTCCAGATTGTCAATGGTGGTGAAGTACAATAAAACTAAGGCTAAGAAAAATCAGCCATTTCCTTAGAAGTAGGAAGGAGGTGACATGTTAGCAAATACATACGAAAGCAGCCTTGAGTAATCAGGCAACACAGGTATTTCCAACTCCTTTTCTTTCATAGCCTAGGGAAAGAGGTTAGAGCTCGCAGGTTGGCCCTACTCCACTGAACAGAACAATGCCAAAGACACTAGGAAAGCCATGGTGTTTCCAATCTGTACATTGTACTCCTGTATCTATGGTGATGTTCCTGAATGGTCAGTGATATCCCCAAATGGCCAAGAATCTGGCCCATAAAAATCAATGGGGAAGGGAGTCATGCATGGCAATCACAAGAAGACACTAGAGACATTAATATCATATACTCATCATATAACTCACCCAAATACTAAGGGAAAAAAAAAGAAGTGTTGCCTAAAAATTAAACAAGGGAATGCTTCTTAAGGCATACATACATCCAGCATCCCACATCCTGACCCAGAGGGCACACTTCTCCCTGAGATGGCAGTAATTTCAAGTTGTCAAGTCCCTAATTAATCCATTGGGCAGAACTTATCAACTCTGGTGTTTTTTCCAGGCATAACATTATTGGGAGTTACAGCAAAGGTGTTCAAGTTTCATTGTAACACAGTTCAGCATTGCTGGCCCCAAGTTTTTGCAGTCTCATGTTGCTGCTTCTCATTCTCTCCTAAGAGCTTTGCTCTCCAACAGTTCTGACTTGACAAACAACCCCCTCCTCTCTGCCTCCTGTGTCACAGGGGACCTTAGATTATCCACCCCTTACCTTGTCTTGAGGTACATCTTCCCTCCTGCATAAAAGCTCTGTTTAAACAAAAACAATGTGGCCTTATTCACTTAATAAAGGCTGTTTTGAGATGAATATACATTGTACAATGTGGATCGTTGCATTCTTGCAACATAAGCCACTTCTCTGAGTCTTCTGTGCTACATCCATATGTGGGATGTTAAGTACAATGGCCTCCTTGTATCACACAACTTTGGCCTTGTGTTGGAAAAAACTGAAGAGAGCTTCCAGAATTGCAGAAAGATCAAAGGTTGAAGCCAGGCACTGATGACCTCACAGGCAGAGGTCTGAAAGTCAGCAAACCCCCTAACCCTGGAGGACAGCTCTTGGTACACTTGTTGCTGGTTTTGGATTACTGCTGCATCTTTGTTTATTCTCAGCTCTCATTTTTGTAGATCTACAGATTCCCTTATCTCCGTAAAGAGTAAAAATGAAGATCCTAGAACTTTACTGCTTCTCGCTCATTGCTCTTTTGCAGTCATGCAGTGACCTCATCTGAGGCTTGCAGGAGCCTTCCAAAAAGCAATGTGAAACTGGTGTTTCCCCCAACAGCAGCTGTGATTGCCTGACCCTACTCCAGCACCTCCATGAGCCTTGGAAAGAAACTTACTGACTGCTGAGTACTGCTTGCCAGTTTGAACACTGACTATCAGCAGCAACAACAACAAGTCTTAGCAGCTATGCAAAGAAGCAAATGCCTAAAATGGTCTATTGTACAGTTAAACTCAAGTGCTTGTACAGCACATAGCTAAATATACATGCTACCAGTAGCTATTTTTAAGCTGTAGAGGAAATAGCAAGCTATTATTTTCTGCTGCATAGCTTTCTCTGTAATATTAAGATGTTAATGTTCTCTGTCTAACATAAAAGTTGTTAATGCTCACTGACAATAAGAACTGTGGGGTGGAAGATAAAGTTGTCAGACTGGTTGTTCTCAGGGTAGCACCAGAGTGTCTGAGTGACCTCACCCATACGTATCCTGAATGCTCCAGACTATTTTGTAAAACAGCCTCCTGATTTTCCAAACAGAAGAAAGTGTTTTGGAGAAATTACTGTTCTAAGTTTTTACAGTGGAAATCATTCATTATTTTACTGTTGGCTTTAAGTCAAGCCACTGTTTTGCCTGGATATACAGACACATACTGTAAGGTCTTTAATTCCATTGCAATAACTAAGATGTATTTGAAGTAAACATCATCGATAAGCACAAGAAAAAGATAAGAAGTCCTATACATTTATATAATAGAGAAGAAACAATTTAAGTTTATAAAATGAAATTTTTGTATTAAAATATTTGTAAAAACCATCACTCTCAAAGCATGATCAAGCACATGTTGGACGTATAAATCCAGGTAATCTATGTGTACTAGATAGCTGGAAGCATCAGGTAAGAAGGATAAAGCTTCTTTTAAGGAATTTGGCAGATGTATCCCAGATAGCTAAGGAAAAACAAGTTTAGAAATTTTCTGCTCCTTGTGGCTGATGCCAAGTCAAAATTGGCAGTAACTAAACACAGCAAGTATTGGTGAAAGTACTCAGGCTCAACAGCTAAGACAATATTACACCAAGGAACACAAGGAGGAAGTTAAACACGCAGCCCTCCACTCACACACACATCAATCTCAATCTCTTTGATGACTCAGCCAGTACTTACCACTTCATCTATGATAAGCAGTGTATAATCTTGTTGCACAATGGTGTAGCCTGTTATTTCTATAAGTCTTCCCCTCTCAGAAGTTTTACACAACCATGAAGCAGCGTTGCGGAAAGCATGCTGGCAGCAATACAAAGATCTCACTGATGTGAAAGCCAAAGCCTTTATTATAAGCTGGGTGGTTAGGCTGCCAAGTAATGCTGTTTGTTAATGCTATGCATTACTAAACACTGTTCCTCTATGCATGATCTTTAAAGCTAATACTGTGTTTGATGGAGCAATACGTAATAATAATAGGTAATATTTGAATGAAGTAATCCATAAATTGATAGTTATGCTCTGCTATCCTGAGATCCTACTGAAATGCAATTCCCAATTTACAATATTCAGTGCTAGAGATACAAAACAAGTAGAACCGCTAGCACTTATCAGATCAAAACGATTTTCAAACCAGATCTTTGTTTGAGAACCCATCGACAGAGATCATACTAGAGATCTGTGACAGTGCATTGCTCTTGTTTTAATTTTCCCATACATCAGAAGAGGTCATAGCATTATGAGGCTACTGGAGATCAGCCATATCTCACACAGTGCAGTAGATTTTGCGGAAAACCACGAAAGGCAAGGAAAAGGATGGAGACTAGGGAAAGCCTGCACAACCGTCACAAAGCAAGTAGGTTTCTTCACCTCCTTTCACGCATTGTTAATTGTCCCCATAGTGCACAACTCCCACTGACTTTGCCCTACTCGTCCCCATAGGCCCAGTGCCTGCCAGGGTGGACACTGAAGCAGCTGGCCCCACTAGGAAGCAGGAAGCACGGTGCAAAGCCCTACTCTGCAGCATTCTGACTGTGCGGAAGGCTCTCCCATGGCTCCTGCCCAACTGATGAATGCACCAGGGCCAGAGGTGGCACCCCAGGGAAATAAGCCCAGGTGAGATGGGGTGCCAGTCCCTGTAGCTTTAAACAGCTCACATACCCCCTACCCTAATTCCAGAGCTGGTTTGACACAAAAACTATGCTTTTTGCCCAAAAACTATGCTGAGCATGACAAATTTAACTTCACAATTTCTGTACTCAACATGTTATATAACAGCAGATGAGAAAATCTGGCAAAGGATGTAGGCTGTAGCCCTTTACACTATGTTCAGGGTGATTTTACAAAGTCTTGTTCTCACAAAAAAACTGATGCTTTGGAAACATCCCCAGATATTAAAAGTTTTTCAAGCTCAGGTGAAGTACCAATTTAGGAAACAAGCCAGAAGATTTTTTAAGGCAACATTTATAAATCTGCAGTGCAGCCAAGTGGACACATTTAGAAAGCACTTATCCATTAATCAGCTTGTCACAATAGTGATGTTTGTGCAAGAGATGCTGCCATTCTCCAGTGACAGAGAGAACATGCAAACACACTAGAGGCATTTGGCAACAACCCGGTTTTGAAGCTCCAGTTTCACACAGAAGAAAACTCAGGCACTGCTCTTCTTGTAGGAAGAGTGAAAATACTTGATGGAAATTAGTGAGGGATGTTTCACTTCATGAATGCTGTGTCCAAGTTTCCAAAACCTCCCGTTAAATATGCCAGTGCAAATCCCACATCTGTGTGTGTGAATGAATTGAGTATTGTTATATATCACTGTGCAATTAAACAACAGATATGATGTACATTTGTTTTCAAAATGTCATGTTATATTTAGCTGCTTACTTAACAACTTCCATGAGAACATGGCCCACCCTTACAGTAAAAAAAAAGAATAACAGTATAAGAAAGAATGTATACAGCAATGAGAATTTAGGATTAACAACATTTCAAGAGATGATGCATCACTGGCTTCCTGACTTAACAACAGACAGTAGACTTTGTTAAAGACAGCACGTCAACTCTGTCAGGTGAGCTGCTGTCAAAAAAGAAAATGCATGAGAGGCAACAAGAAAACAGCTAGTTGTCAGACATGTCTCCTGAAAAAAAGGAAGGTCCAATTTATTTACCTCCCTATAATATGGTTAAGTAACTGCTGGGCAGCACATCAGGCAAACAGGACAGAGCTGGCACAGCAGCTTATTTACTTACCTTTGCTATCAGTTCACTGAACAAATCATCAAGAGTGATACATTTATTGAAGCCTGGTACTTCTTCGAAGGACACCTAAGTACAATGCAAGGTTATTATCAAGTCTCTGCAGAACTCGAAGACACTTAAGTAGTTAACTAGGTCGTGAAAAACAAGGGTCAACAAAAACACATTTTCATCTTAAAAAAGATACGCTCACAGACATCTCTAGGCAATCCTCCCCAGAACAGTAAGGACACTTAGAACTCAAAAATATTTAGTGTCTTCTTTGCACTCAACAACAATGAAGTTCAGTAATAGTAAAGCAATCTCTGGTTCAGTTTAACAGTGCTTATGTTTTATGTAATTAAAAGCAAATCTCTGGACTGAAAAACATATTGTTGAGTTATGACAATGCTCTCTCCTTCCCATTCCCTCTCCAGACCCAGATTAAGTTTCACACTCAACAGTACTCTCTTCTCCCCTCCCCAGCTTCCCAACCATTGATACAACAACAAAATTTACCATTTACACGTATGCTAGGTGAGCAGCAACTGGCAGCCACAGCCAGTTACCAGTTAGAGGAATGCTTCCTGCCATACCTATTTTACCTTTCCAAAGTTTGCCAAGAAAGGTCTGCTTTCATCACTGGATAAATGAAAGGTGAAACACAGAATTTCCTTCTCAGCCAGGGAGGCTGGAGTCTCCCTGCCAACACAGCTGTGCTGCCAAAAACCTAGTGGACATGTACCATCTCCTGGAAGAAAACCTTTTTCCTGATAATATGGCTATGAAAATACCTTCCTATCTGTCTCAGCTCCTGAGTTTTGTCAAGACTGCTAACACAGAGGCCAGTAACCTGGACAGATTGTCTACCCTGTTCTTCTTTCCCCAGTTCAAGCAGGCTGATGACAAGGCACACGTCTTTTCTGGACAGAGACAGCAACATCCAAATCCCCATTCCCACAGCAAACTGGGACCTGCTATACTCCTATCACAGCACCACTGCATTCCTGTGCCACACAGAGCCAAAAGAGCTGTCCCAGCAATGCCATACTGTAGATAGAGGATCTGAGATCACATTTCTTATTGCTGGCTTCTCCTAACCATTTCCAGGGCCAGAAATACAGAGTGAGATGTAGTAAATGACCTGGACCCACCCAGGCAGTGTTTGATATCTGTGAATGCCATCTCCTGCTTCATTACCAACTAGGGAGTGAGAAAAGGAGAGAATTCATGACCTCTGGGCAGCCGGCTCTCTCACTGAAAAACTGCACTACTTGTTCCCCATTCTAGGAGGGTGTGCATATGCAGGAATTAAAAAAAAAAGAAGGTAGTGGCCAAGGGGACATAAAATGTATTATGAAGCAAGCATGCAACCCCTATACTGTCTAGTTTATGTCTGAAGGGCAATTATTCCTCCAAAACCTCCTGCCTCACATTGTTCAAGGTCTTCAATCAGAGCACAAAGTTCCCCTGGTTGTAAAGTAGCCTCTTCCTTTGCTGCAGGGCACTTAGTCTTCCAGCACTAAGATCCATACAACAGGATTCTGATTCTGTGATGAGCAGCTTACAGAACCTGGGCCTCCAGCCCAGTTGCCCACACATCACTGTCCCAGTTCACAGGGAGCTTGCATGCACTGTACTGCAACTCCAGCCCTTCAGTCCCAGAAGCATTGTAAGTTTTATCTACTTGGTGATCAGCTTTCATCACTGGATCACTTCACATGAGTCAATATGAGAGTTGAAAGACTAGGTCCGAGACAAGATTTGCAGTCTCTGGATACATAAAAGTCCCATTGTTTTGAACAGTGCTAGCCCCGCTAACAACTCCATCGGAGTTTTGTCTTTCATGCAAAACTACTTCTGATGTCAATGACTAAGCAGGCAGTGGTAGCAGTAGTACGGATCTGGTCCAGTGGGAATCTTGCATATACTAAAGTATACGATAGCATATGCCTCCTTCATAAAAATCCTTTCACATTAGTCATGAAAACCATAGACACACACAGAAAAGCTAACTTATGTTTCTACATAAAACACCCAGAAGTCATAGCTTGATGGAATTTTTTTTTAAGTCTCCTATTGTCTTCTCCCGAGCCCCTTCAATAATAAAAGTATACACAAGCATGTAGATTTGGGTAGCATGTCCTCATGGACACTAATAGACTTAGTTCATATGTTAACTGCATGCCAAGCTTACTTCTAAAGTAGTTCTTCACAAGAAAGTAAGGTCACATTCACCAACTCCCAAGGAAACATCTCTAGGTGAAATGCCAGTCATCTCTTGCTTGCAGCATAATTACTGTAGTTATTTAGACAAGTCTGGTCTACAGACTATTTAAAATAGGACAAACAATCCAAGCCTGGAAGCTACCAAACAAGTCTACAGAAGGCTGCTGATATTGCAGCATTCAATTCAGTAAGAAAAGGCAAGTGTGCCACTGATACAAAAATACAATTCACAGCTCCTGCACTGCAGAAGGGACAATCAAAAGCAACAAGTTACTAAGGAAAGAAGGGTTTTCTGTTCAGGCTTTCCCAGAAGGCTGAACAGCCACATGCATGTAGAAAAAGTACCAATGTGGACATATGCCTGCCTGTATTCAACATACAAAACCTCACTGCATGGATTTTCAGGCACAACAGGCTACCTAAAGTGTTATTGTTCCTCATCTCAAATAGTACCCGATTTCAAAACACAGGCTGTGATTTTCAGAGGTGCTGAAAATTTGGAACAATTAGGGATAGTTGTTGTAGCTATAAAGAATTCCTAAGGAAAACATTGTTCCCATAGCCTACATGCAACAGCGTTGGTTTGGACTCAGGAGTCTGTTTTCACATGAAGTCCCAGTCCTAACATAGAGCTCTCTATGCTCTATACTTCTCCCTGCACATATTCCTGTGCAGCATCAGCCACAATCTGGTCCATCACATATGGCAGAGAAAGAGTTTTGGGACACATATGTTATACAGAAGCCAGAGTGTGTGTTTATCATCATAGCTATTCTCTGCACCAGCTTCCTGCATGGATACATTCATTTTGCAGAAAGCCTCCCTTATGTTTAAAATAAAACACTTCCACAGGAGGTTTCCCTAACAGCCCCAAAACATTACTTTTACTTTCATACCTTAGTTTATTTCACACCAACAGCCTTGTTCAGACAAGCCCTTAGTAAGTACGCCCCTTCACTTTCTTAGTCAACATGCAAACCAACTATAGCAGGCTTTTTAAAGTGGGCAGAAAATTACCTTTCTGAATTATTTCTCATGCTAATCCAATCCACTAAATTGCATTCACGTTGAATGAATAACTGCTACTTAAAAAAAGATCAGGTGTTATCCATTCCCAATCTTTGGAAGTTAAAAGATAACTCAGACCTAAAGCCAAGCAAAGCATTCCCCTTTTTTCCCTTTTTCCTTTATCAGATTGAATGATGATCGGTTGCCCTGTCAATTACTAAGTATTGGAAATACGAAAATGAATGCTAAACCTCCAACATATAAAGTATCACACTTAAATGTGTCGAGCTTTGTACTACTGGATAAATGGCCTCTCAGGATGCATCAGCGTGGAACAGTGGGGACATCCTGTGGCCACTTAGATTCTTTACACTCGAATATTCCCGGTATTATTTTTAATCCATCTGTTCAGCCACTTTGCAAATTAGTTGCAAAGTCACTTAATAATGTAAGAGGGCCTGAAGCCAATAGAATTTGCTTAGCTAACTTCCCACCTACTACTTTATGTAATCCCTTCTTAGCAGTTGCTGTGCTCTACCTCACTTACCAATACCTTCTGTTATCCCTCTTCTGGATTATATAGTTTCCAAGTAAAACAAAACCAAACAAACAAACAAAAACAACCAAAAAACAACCAACCCAAAAAAAACCCCACCACCAAACAAGCAAACAAACATTTAGGGAGACTGAGCTGGTCTAGGTGACAACACCAACCCCTGACAGCCATGCATAGAAGTCAAAAATGACATTCTAATTTAATTTATTGAGATTTATAGCAGTGTTCATCAAAGGCATGTAATTCTCAGAGCTAGGCATTCTGCCAACAGCAAAAATACTACCAGATGAAATGTGTCAAGCACCTGCCAATACTGTAAGATAGCAACCACAAGAAAATGAAAGGCCAGTAACTCTTGTGAATCTGAACACAGTTCCTCTCGACCCCCTTCCCTCCAAGGGAGGAACCATTTCAGGATAGATATGTGTGCAGACTGTGAGGTTGAGTGCTCCTCACAGACAAAACTCCCTCTGCGCAACAGACTTCAGCTACACAGCTCGAGGAAAAAGGCCTCCCGGTTCCTGAGAAAGCTGTGGCTTCTTAAGTCAAGATGATCTCAGCTCACTTACTTCTGGTCATGTTGACTTCGCCACCTTTAAAAACATAATGAAAATATATTTCAATAACTTTTTTTGCATGTGTGACTTGTATCTGCATATTTTCTCCCTACAGGAGAGAAGATTTTATTTTAAATTTGCATCTTCAAGCAATTCACCATGTCTCCTTAAGGTGCCTACATAGGCTGAAGATAGCCAGTGCCAAATCCCAGAGCACGTGTCCAAGTGTTCCCATGAAGAGGCTCTGCAGTTTGCACGGTCCACAATTTGAGTTCATTTAGTGTGGCATTCCAGAGGGAAACGCAGCCAACTAGGACTTGCCTCAAGTGCACTGCAGCTGTGTAATTCACTTAGGAGGTCTGCTCTTGAGCATATCTTCTTTAAAGTGAAACAAACATCCCATCCTTCCAAGCAAGACCTTCAAGTTTTCCAGCAGGAACAGACCCTGTTATCTGTCAGTCAGAGGAGGTGTCAGCTCAAGTAACATACTTGCAGGAGAAACTGCACTCCACGCCTCTGGCTATTCACTGGCACGGCAAATCAAAATTCATCCAAGCACACTGAGGTGATACAGTGTTTCTCAGCTCCAAATACCATTGTCCACTAGATTGAACCATTAAAACAATCACACTTGAACTAAAACCAAAGCAGTCTAGGTAATTCTTGGTGTTGGACAGTTTGCTTAAAGTGTGCTTGGACTGCACACGTAAAGGTCATACAGATGTTACAATTCAGCCAAAAAGAACCCCTGTCCTCCACTACCTGTACGAGATGAGAGTTCATAATGACACAAATGATCAACTCAGTCTAAATCTGCTCCCACAAAATAACGCCTCTCAGCTACTCTCACACTTGTCATCTACAGCAGTATTAGAAATTATCTAATGATTCATCTTGAAAGTATTTTTCCTGCATGTTCTTACTAAAGATTTTTTTCCCATCTAAATATTCACACACAAAACACTTTCAACAGAGATGTACCTGAGGGCTGAACCAGAGTTTGCTCAAATCCACTATAAGGTAGGCTCAGAACCACTTGCTCTGGAGTATACCTGCAGCCATGGTTGCCCAGCCTGTGGCTCGTTAACATTCCTGTATAGTGCTATTAAAAAGATTACTTTCTAGCAGTTATACCAACCCCCTTCTATAAAAAATAATAATAAAAAAGCATATAGCTTTTAGTTATGCATATAACAGCATATAGTGCTGTTAATTATAATAAAGCTGATAAAAAAAAGAAATATCTGGAAACACAAGAAGTGGTCAGAACAGCCTGAAGGGCCCTACTTAAGCACTGGGTGGGATTTCACAGCCATAAAGGAGGCAAGAGGGACTGCTTGGGTATGCTCTGCTTTATTCCCAAAACCCACATGATACACATGGAGGATTGCTGCTCTACTGCCTTCACATTCTGCACACAGACCTTCCTCCCCCCCACCCCACCCCACCCCATGCACCTGTAGCAATAATTAGATCCAAGAATGGGCCAATATTAGACACTCACTCCAATGCATCAGGCTGTGCACTTCCTCAATACAGCACAAGGAAACAAAGGAGAAACACCTGTGCTAAGTAACACCGGGCTAATCCACTATTAAAAGCCACAGTTTGTGCTCCAGTTTGCAAAGGTTTCTACTGAAGAAAGGTGCTGAGCTGTCAGTGAATCTTCACTGAGAAAGAAAATCTGAGGCCAAGACAATAAACAACTCTGAAAGGATTTTACAGAGCCCATGTCTCCTATCATGCTTGTATAAGCTGTTTCTAACAAGAGACTAAGAAAGGAAACCTTGGGGAGCCACACAAGGGGGCACATTCTTCCCAGTAGAGTTTTGTGATTTTTGGAATCAAGTAATCTGATGCACAGATGGATGAGACAATAAACAGTTTTTAGAGAGGAAAACGGTAACACTGAATTCTGAAACTAAGCACAGCAGGTAGCAAGCTTCTGGATGGGTGTTGAAAAGACTCATACAATTTCCTAAAAGCTGTTATGCTTAATCCCCTGGAAAAGGAAGATTTAACTGTTACCATTACCACAGAGTGTAATACTAGATCTCATAGGTACAATGCAAGCATAAGTCCTCCTCATGGTTTTATGTGGCACATGATTTAAATGACCCTTCTGTTATGAAGACAAATACTCAGGACTATACCACACATCTTATCACCATAAATCCACTGGAAACCCTTTTCCACAGCCATGAAAATAAACCTGTACTTGCTAACGTGCCACTGCAGTAGACACTTACTGTCCAGTTACTTCTTTGTCACATCATCAGAAATTTCCCAAGATTCACCACATTCCCACTGCAATAAGTGAAATGGTCCGGGTACATGTGAATCATAATGGATAAAATAATATTAACAACTACAGAAGATGAAAAATTAATCTCTTCCTTAATGCTGAGTGTGGTTCTCTTCAAGTCAAACATGAGATAAAACACTGTAGAACAACTTGCTCTGTTGATCCTTAGGTTAAATCTATACCATATATAAAGACTGAGGACGCCAGCCTTTAAGTGCTCTTACATTTTTCTCATATTAAGTCTGCTTTAGGACAAGAGTCATAGAAATTACAATTAATGCAAAAATAAAACAAAACATACTAGGCAGGATTTACTGTAGCCATTTTTGTGAGTCATATACACGGGACTGTTAAAAAAATAAATATGAACTGATCAGCTGAAGAGATTATGATTTTGAGGACTGATGGTCCTTTCTTGTGTTTGTACACACTGTGTTTAGTATACCTGGTAAACACAGTATGTCCACAGTCATGGGGATACTTCTAAAACAAAAAGGTCAACAACAAAGCCAGCTCAACTGTTTTGCAGCCTCTGGCTGTACATTTATATAAACCTCACAGCCAAAAGTCTTGAACACTGAACTGTTCTGCCGTGAGAAAGCAAGCATCTTCCTCCCATGTGCAACTGAATGACTAACATCCATAAAATATGTATTTTAGATCATTCAAACATTCCTTCTCGCAGAACATAAATAAAAACACATGATCTATAACACCAAAACCAAGCAAGACTGCTGCACAGCGATAGCAGCTACACAAAACATTCCTTCTCTCCTCCCAGTTTTACCTCACGCCCTAGTCTCCCTGGGTCCTTTCTAATCACCCATCCAGACAACAGTCACAATTCCCAAAGCAGAGACAAAACAAAATAAATTAAAATTATGAACTCAACACGAGAACATGGAAACACATCAACATGGGCCACCCTAGTGCCATCATTTTTTTAAACTCCTCGCTAATACCAAGACTGATTCAGAGGAGCACGTTTTAAAACATTTCCAGTAGCTGAGTTGTCTTTTACCAAGTACAACCCTTCTTCCTCCCTGCTGCCTGGTGTCTTCCCTCCCTGCATCATGACCTGGTCAGCTTCACAGCCTGGAGATTAATGCCCTTATTTATACAAGTAGGTGTTTAAAACAACCGTCTTACATGAGCAAAGTTCAGATAAATGATAAATAATAAAATCAGATCTACAACATCAGCCATGTGAATATATGCATAAGTAACCCTCCACTGGTCATCCCAGCAGAGCCTGTGCCTCCACATGGGCAAAGAAACTGCAGGAACAAAGTCAAAAGACTCTGGAGCAGCTACCATGTGACAATACACTTAAATTTGCAAGCCCTGTGCTGACTTAAACAGAACATACATGAGAAAGACTATTCATATAAGCTGAAGTAAACAAAAACATGCCATTTTTGCATAAATCACCATGCACATGCATGGGGCTATATTTAACTAAAAAAAAACCAAAACGTTTTGCCACATAGCAAGATAAATTTCCAAGAAAGTCTTTTGCATCATTAAGTCCTGACAATGGGATAATATAAGGTGACATGTCCTTTCCCTTCTGTAGTTTGGTTGTTTGGGGTTTTTTTTCTTAATTCTCTCTCATGCTTTAAAGGATGACTAATGAGTTTTAATTGTCCTGATCTCTGCTGATAATCAGTAAATGCTGCCTGCCTCCCCTTCTCTGCCATGCCAGTCAATAGCTGCCGCAGGCTGCTGGTCCCATCCAGCAATGAAAATATAAATACTCGTACAAAGTTGTACCTTGGGACAGCAGTAATCTTAGACTGCAGATTTTATAAACCATTTTTTATTGTAGTTTGGGGGTTTTTAATTTTTTTTCCATTAAATACTATGTTTGAGAGAGCCGAGAGGACGCAAGCGCGCTGCTCTTTCCCGGCCCGTCCCCGGGACCTCGCCGGCTCCGTTCGTCCCGGCAGGGCCAGGCGTCAGATACCGCCGGCGACACTACGGGTCCTGGGCACATCGCCTCTTTCGGTGGCTTCACGCCTGCCCGGCCGAGTACCCCGCGTCCCGCAGCCCCGTTCCCA
>NW_010200765.1:0-14096 GCF_000695765.1 Mesitornis unicolor | reverse complement strand
GCGCTGCACCGGGTTGTTGTTTCCCAAGTGTTGTTTCCCGGCATTTGGCCGTATTAAACCTCATCCCATTGGTCTCAGCCCATCGGTTCAGCCTGTCCAAATCTCTTTGGAGGGCTTCCCTGCCTTCTAGCAGATCAACACTTCCCCCCAGCTTGGTGTCATCTGCAAACTTGCTGAGGGTACATTCAATCCCCTCATCAAGGGGATGAAGACACTACCTTGAAGACACTACCTTGATGTTGATTCTGGAATTACTAAAAATATCTCTTTTTTAGGAGTACTGGACCAGTATATGGTTCATCCTGTTCAGTATGCTACATTAAAAACCAGTCAGCACTAGACACTCAGTGAGAAAACCTTGTCTTACACAGACAGGCAGATTTATGTTCCTCCCCACCATATTTCTTCCTTACCTCTAATACTTAAAGCCATCTAAATCTTGAAGTAATAGTTTTAATGTCTCATCTGGATTTTTTTCAGAGTTATCTTTTATAACTCCATGTTTTTTTATTCTTCACATTATTGTCCAATCTCATTTTCAAATGCTAACTCTCCCAGAAGTGCTAACAATTGGATTTTTATCTCTCAGAGGTACATTGAGTGAATATTTTTACTGAGTCCTTCCAGAGGTACCTGAGTCTTCTTTCTAGTGGTTATAATAACTGAAGTATTTCCTGGTTGCTATGTAAAAATTACAACATGCTGTGCCTTTCCTGTGTCACTGCTTTACAATTTTCCCAAGAAAACATCAAACCCACTGATCTAAGAAGAGAAAATTTTTGAGAACTCTTGCCACATTGAAAAATAACTCTTTATGGATCCTAGTTTTTTCCTCACTGCTGTTTCTGATTTGTTGCAGGATTTTGTGTGGTTCCAGGAGAATAACCATAAGCAGAACGATTGTGTCTGATTCTTTTTGTCTTTCACTTAAAATTACTCAGTTCTGGAATATTTTTCACCTGTCGATTCAGACTGAGGGACATCCATGTAGTCGTCTGATACGCAAAGTTCATTGCTTGATGTCTTGGCAGCCAGTTACTGCAATTCATTTAAATGTTGGACATTTCCTCTTCTGATCTCCTCCTACTGAAAGGGCCTGTGTTTTTAAAACAGTGGCGATAGGAAGTGTATCATGGTACTCACAAAAAGGAGTCCCACAAATAGAATTTGACTAGACAAAGTTGCAACAAAGAAAGCATTGGAGCATATTACAGCTTTAATTGCATCATCCCAGAGCTGTTAGGAGGAAAGACGGGCCCGACTGGGCCTATTAATGATAAGGATAAAGGCAGCCCAAATGAAAACGTTGAGTTGTAACATGTTTTGCCTTCCAGAAGAATGTGATGCATGCATGCCAAACAGTAATGAATGAGACTCGGGAAGATCTTAGGAATTATTTTTAATGTGCAGCCAGCTATGCACTGAATTATGTTACCTGTGAAAACTGAGGAATCTCCTTCATTTGAGATCTTAAAGAGGAGATTCCATAAACATGCCTGGAATAGTTTAGATATAACTGGTCCTTCTTTGGGGCTGAGTCAGAAAACCTCTTCAAGCCCTATAATCTGTCATTTAAAGGTCCGATCCTAATGCTCTTGTGATGCCACAATTGCAAATGATTCAGTTCTGCTTGCTACTTGCTTGGAAACTGTTTTGTTTGAAACAAATCCTCTCCGTTATCGGTGTGACAAGGATCCTTACAATGGCTGTGCTGTTTCCTAACATGGACTCTCGATTGTTCCATGTACAAAACATATTGCTATAAAATTATTTTTCTGTGTAATAGTTCAGGATAACACCTATTTTGTGATTCTTTTGTTTCTCCATTAATTTCTGACACTGAACCAGCCCCATCTCTTTGAGAGCTGGCTTACTGCTCTCTGTTCTCCAGAAAACTTGGCTCACTTTGTACACCAGTATGCTTGGCTTTTGAAAATTGGCTTGCAGTTAGCAGACAGAAGCAGGGTCAGAATTAGTTCAAAATAAATTAATAGTCAGAAGTTCTAACTTGCTAAGCTGCATGCAATCCACCCTTCAAAGGATATTCACCAATTGCTGTAATTGCTCTCTTCAAGGGCTTCCAAAAAATCCTTGGACATGCTAATTAATGCTGTTTTAGATATATGCTAAGGTATTTGACCTGAGAGTTTAATTCTACAGTTTAATTCCATAATGATTGTAAATGGTAGGACTGCTCCATATTTAAAAGAACATTAGTGTGAATTTAGCTAGCTGTTGGCAGTTTAACAGTGACTAACAGATATTAAATAAGCATGAAATTCTAGCGGTGAATGACACTTTTATAGGTGCAAGGGCTGGAAGCTGAAGGCAGGAGAAAATATTGCAACCATCCATGCTGACCTTCCTTTTCCCCTGGATTTTACAGAGTTCTTTGCACAACTTTCCCAGCATCGGGGCAAGTCTGGGTTGGTGGAAGGGCGGCCTTGTTCTTGCAGGCTTGTATGACACATTATGAACTTGGTGGGACTTGAACTCCATGATATGCTGAAGTCACTGACACTTCTCTTGCTGATGTCACTGGCACCAGGATTTCCCCAAAGATCTGAATTCCTTAGCCACTCAAAGTTCTTTACATCTTCCAGTATTTACAGTGTCAAGGCAGAGGTGTGTGAATACTACCCCTTCCCCTACCAGATTTTTCTTTTTTTCAGAAGTGGATGTTAAGAGAAATCAATTGCCTAGAGACAAGGAAAGAAAACAAGCTGATTCTTTTCTTGTTACTGTTCAAAAGCATCTCTTTGTTTTAGGAACAAAAATGGTGGCGAGTGACTTTTTTCCACCCCACAGTGGCTATATACATTTCTGCTACTAAGGGACAAACATCATTGATTTGACCGACTTATTCAAAACAGGTCGCAAAGCTACAGCTTGTTGTGTCAGTTCTCATCATATACTGATGTGACAGGTTTTATGAATAAAATATGGGCAGTTGCTGTCTGGGAGGATGCCACATCTTAGCTACCCCAAACTCTCCGTCCTTGAAGAGCAAAGCTTTCAAAAATTAGGACCATGTTTCAACTCAAGCTGTACAATATGCTTTTCAATGAAGTGTAATACATTGTTTTTAAGCTGAATAACTTTCTTCTCCTCTTCTTCCCTCCCCCCCATCCCTCCCCTACTTAGAGGGAAAAAAAAAAAAAGCCATGGCATCTTAAACTAAAGCACACTTCAGTCGGTCTCCCTGTGTGTGCTCCGTGCCAGCAGCCACAGCATTTCTTTCATCTTGGCTTCAAAGTGGTGCTGAGAGGGGGAGGGGGGCATCTAATGAAAGAAGATAAAACAAACAAACAAACAAACACAAAATGGGGGAGGAAATGAAAAATAGTAGTCTACCTTTCAAATCTGAGTGTTGCCTGCAGGCATGCTCTGCAGTGGGTGTTGCACTCAGCTTCAGCCCCTTGTATATTTTTTTTTGTTATTGCCACTTCCCATGCTGGGAAGATTCTTGTCATCCCTCACATATTTTATCCACAGAAAAGGCTGCCCTGCCCTGTGCTTGGTGATTGAGGCTGTGCCCCTGGTGTGCCACACTATCAGTGGTTCCCAAGGCTGCCTAGCCTGGGAAAAGCTGCATGGAAACGGTCCAAAATCAGCATTACATGCATTATTGTTCTTACTCTCTCTGATTAGAGTGCACACAATGAAAACAACAGCAACAGCCTCATTTTCTAGCCCTCCTCCCAACACAAGGCTGTTCTTAGCCTGTTTTTCTTTCTCAGAGTCTTCATAGAAATTAACTGTTTCTGTGCTGGTAGGTCCCAGGCATCCCAGCTGCTTCTCTTGGAGAAGTCCTAGGAGCTTAGTCCAACTAGGAGTAGCATTTTCAAAAGCATCTAGTTGAAATGCAAACTGAAATAGCTGAGGTTTTTTTAAATAGGTTTAGATATAGTCTGCCTTGTGCACCACTGGAAATGCACCACTCAGATGCTGTGGTAATATGCATGGCACAATAATCCCTGTAAACCAAAACAGAATATGCTGAAAAATATTTTGACATTTGTCCCTTGAATGCTTATGCATTGTGTTAAATGCTGTATGCAACACACATGATGTCCTAACAGTAGGTTGTAGCACCTGGGTCTCCCCAGGCTTAATCCCCATCACATTTTGGCTTACTCCTTGGTCAAAGGGATCTTGCTGTCCAGACTGAAAAGCACCAGAGTGAATGGAGGACACCCACAACCAAACCACCCTCTGCTTTAGTAGCTACAAAGTAATTTGGAAGGTAATAGTTTAAATTGCTTGGAGATGCCAAGTTTGGATGTTCCATGTCCTGTGATAGCCAGTTTGGGATGGGATAAAGCTCAGTGTCAACATACTCTTTGAAGAAATGGTATCCAGCCCTCATCCCAAGCACATGGAAATGCCTCTTCGGAGGCACTCAGTGAAACATGGGATTTTAGACTGACTCTTCTACATTACATATTCCCTGAAATATATTAGGTGGCATGTCAAAGAAAGGAGGAAATGCATTTTCTCCCTGTTTTATGGATTGTATCACGTCCTGGAGTGCCAAGTATCTGCACCTTGTGTGTGCCCAAGTGTTTGCTAGAAGGTGAACTTGTAAGACTGCTTCAGAAGACAACAGTAGATAGTCCTGGGTGCTAAACATGAGAGAAGGCGAATGGCAGGAATGAAGGAATATGTTTTTACACATAAAAGTTCGGTAAAGTTCAGTTTTTGGTTCAGTTATAATAGAAGCAACTTTTTCCCATTTTTTGAAAACAAATACACATGTCTGTCTTCAGGTCACTATTTGGAACATATGTAGGAATAGATATATACCATAGGGGAAGTTTTGTTTTAGGACCCATTTCTGACTTTTTTCCTATCTCTCAGCTATATTGCAGAAAGGTGCTGCTAATGCTGTACTCCCTTCTTCACAGGAAGAGGTAGAAATGCACTGGGTTCCTCTGGACACAAGGACCTCCGAGAGCCCCAAGCATCGTTTGCTCCCAGTGATCCAGAATCTGCAGAAGTACTTGTGGGGTTAATGGTAGATTTTCTTTAATTGTCATCCAGATGATGGAAGACAGATGTTTACTTTTAAACCACTTTCAGACCAGAGTAAAAAGCAATTTGAAATTTGAATTTCTGTGACATGAAGAAAAAGAAACAGCCCTCTAGTCCGAGCTAGGTATATTCTTCTCAAGAGGGATTAAACTGAACCATGGGAAACAATAATGTAAAGTTGCATAGTTCTCTTCTGTTACTTGTTTCAGTGTCACAATGGATAAATCTGCAAGTTTTTCCTAACTTTTGCCAGTTCAGCCTGAAATTTCAGAATATTTTCAGCAATTTTTTTTCTGCCTTGTGCATCACTTCTGGTAAATAATCTGAGAAGAAAGTAAGTTCACTATTTTTCTAAGACTGTATGGCACAATGCAGCAAAAGATTTTGTTCATTTTTCAAGAGCTGTAGTGGCATCATATTTCTCAGAAAAAATAAGGTTGTCTCTTGTTATGCTAACAAAGTTCTTATGGTTCAAATGCAAAACTGCACATAATTCTGCTCTTGTCTTTACTGGCTACTATATCTTTGGGCAGAATTGACCTGGTTAGATAGACCCCTAGATTGACCCCTGGTTGTCTTTTATGTCATAATTCTTTTAACTCTTGGAGGCTACATAAAGAAAAAAGTGAACAGAAGCCTCTAAGAAATAATTTTAATTGGCTTTTTATGAACTTTTCCATGTTTTAGAAACAACTTGTGCTTTTAGTATGTGATCTTAAATACATCTGGGATGGGACTGCTGTATCAAAAACATTTCCTCTAATAAAAACCTGGAAACTGGCTGTCATTACTCTTGCTTCTCTTTCTTCCCAAATCACATAGCTGTGCCAGCCACTTGTTTTGTTTAGCAGTCTCAGCCAGAGAGATATCATGGCTAATCATGGTATCATTTTCTAATGTTCACTGGAAGGAAATCTCAAATTGTTCTTGAGAACTTAAATATTAAGCTTGTTACAAATCTGATTAAGTAGGGGCACCAGTTCTTGAAGGCAAGATGAATACAACTCCTAAGGAACAGTAAAAAAAGAAAATATTGCTGAACCACTCTGCCCTCAATAATCTGTGGAGACCAATCTTCCCAAATGCATGGATTTTCTCTGCTCTTATTAGTTTGTCTGTGAATTTATTTTTCATTAGTTTATGGAAGTTCAGAATTTAAAGGGAACTGTCAAAACCTTTGCTAATATGCCCAACATGAACTGAAATGCTTTCTTTCACCTGTGCAAAGACATAGAAGGTGTGTTGTGACCTGCATGGGTCCCATGACTGCATGTTTGTGTCTACATTGCCGTATGCCAAACAGGAATATCCATCGTGGGGGTGATATCTATGGATAAAGAAGTGTGAAGCCCAACCTCATGTGAACTGTTGTAATTACCAGCTTGGACAAGCCATTAGCCTCACTGAAAGCTGGAGGGAGGTAGGCCCTAAAGTCACTTTGAAAAATAAGGTGTTTTTAAAAATGTCACCTTAAATCTACCTAGACTGCAGCTACCTCTAAATCTACATGATATTCACATACAGCATAACTGCTGTACTTGTTTTATTTGTGATGAGTTACCATAATGGACAAATGTCTGAATGAACAAACAAACATGCATTATAGCCCAAAATAAGCTCCCTTGACACCGATTTGGAGTTTTACTGGTGTACATAGGAACTGGATGTGACATAGATGTCACCTGGGTTAAACTGTCACACAAACCTGGTAAGAGTGCTGGCAGCAGCCAGGGGTTTGCAGGGCTGTTGCACCAATTCCTATCCCACCTCCAGGGCAGGCAGGACTGATGTGGCCACCAGCTCCCTCTTTTGGTGTGACAGCAGGTTGGTGATGACGTACTGAAGTGTGCCTGCATGTCAGCCAGGGCCCTGACCTCCCTTGTGCTGCAGAGCCACCCCTTCATGGGGGCTTTTTCTCCTGGCCCCAGGGGGACTGCATCTACCTGGTCATTGTCTGGGCTTATTTATCATAATTTCTTATTTTCCATGACAGCTGAGAAGACCCTCATAGTTACTCTGCTCAACTACAGCAAGATGAGATAAATCCCAGCAGTAAACAGGGTGGAAGGCAGTTTTCTTTCTTGCTTATGATTTTATTTATGGGGAAGAGGCCACATGAATAATTGAAGATGCCTGTTTGCACCCACTGCAATCTGTGAGTGGTTTGAAATGTAAACATGTCAACTCACAACTGGATCTTGAGGAACACATGTGCCGAAGAGCCGCAGGCCGTTTGTCTGTCTGTCACACTTACCTTCCCAGCAACCCCCTCCTCCTCTCATGCATGGGCAGCTCAGACGCAAGGCGTTACTATCCTATATGATGCTGGTGCAAGTTTCCATGGAAAAATTGTTGCGGAGGAGAACTGAAACACGCACATGACATGAGATAAACTTATGGTGCGTTTTAGGCAGTAAAAAGCAAATGGTATTTCAAACTGTTTTTCTTTTTTCTTGTGCAACATACAAATTGAGATCAGCTGAGGCTCGGTAGTGGTGCATTTAAAGAAACTGAAATGCTGTGCAGAAATACATGACAGAAACAGCAGACAAAAGGCCAACGGGAAGAATTAAAGAGTGGAGAGGCCTGGAGCATTGGAGGGGGATACTGGACAACCCTGCTTGCATAAATCTGGTAAGGTGTGGTGGCAGACAGAAGTATTGCTTTATAAGGTTCTCTAAAAACCAGAAGTAAGACAAAAATCCAGGATTCTCTAAGAAGTGGCAAGGTCTTGAAAGTCTTTTAAATCTGATTTTATCATGTACAGGTCAGCCACTGAATGAATCAGATCCTCAGCACAGTTCTTTATCTAGCATGATTTCTGAACACAAGTGTAACCTCAGGACTGAGGAGGTAGTGTAATGAATCAATCCCTATAAATATTAAAGAAAGATTAACATTCAAAACTTCTGCCATCCTAAAAGCCTAAAGCCCTAGAGCACATGGGAGACAGCATTTCATCCCCTCCAAGTCTAGGATCAAGGGGAGATAATGAGTTGTTATTTACATGTATTAGATTAAAAATTAAGAATTTGGGAAAATATCAAGAGAAGCATTTTTTGTAGCCTTGATGGTGAATTAAAATAACAAATTAGACACATCAGACCCTGTAAGAATTATACAGGGGACTGTTGTGAAGGTACAGAGGAAATTCTGGGGAGGTCTCCAGGACAGACTGAAATATTCAAAGAAAGGCATCATTACTTTGTTCTCTTTGTACAGCAGTGAAATGAGTGAATAGGATTTTGTAGAAAATGCAGTTAAAGTCTACTGGGTTGAATCAAACTGAGAAACATATTCTACCAACAGTTTCAAAAACGTACATTTATGCTAAAAAAGGAGGTGGTAAGTGAGCAACAGCACTGTGTCAATAATAAAGTTGATGCAGAAAAAAGAGGTCTGGCATGGCCTTCTCATCAACTTTGCACCAGTGTCACATTGTTGGCTACAGTGGACCAGACCCTGATTAATTGCCCTTGTCAGTCAGATCCTGGGAAAGAGCCTTGAAGGCAGACTGATACATCAAGGGCATGTCAGATTTGAGGTTATGTGATTAGGGTTTTAGCTGAGAGCAGATCTATAATGTTTTGAGTTGCTGGGCTGTGCAGTGACAGCGAGCATGTGTACAGGTTCTGCCTCCTGTTTCTCCATGCAGCTACAGGCCTCCCTCCAAGATGTCTGCATAGCTCCTGTCAAAATCAGTGGGAATCGTGCGAAAGTATCAGAAGACTATGAGATCATGGTGCACTTAAGTTTTCATCAGTTGTAAGTATTGTCTCACTGCATTGTTCATTTGCTAAGGATTGATTTCTGCAACTTAAAGCTCTTCTATTAATGATAATAATGCCTAAGATTTTTTTCTTGAGCTTTCTTGAATTAGGTCACACATCATTCGTATCTAAATTTAGTCTGGGTACAACTGCTCTAATATTTTCTCTTATTTTGTATTCATCTCTATTCTGTCTGCTGGCTTCATTTCAGAAAAAGAAAGTCAATATTTTCTCTGCAAGTTATTTCATTTTGTTGGTCTATGATATCATAGCAAATGTCAGCTGATCTTATGTAATATAGACTTGAAGACAGACTGTTATCCTTCCTTCTACAAATAAACAGATCTAAATAACATAGGTTCATGGCCAAATTAAGTATTTTTAGAGCTATTAAAACAGTTAAAACAGTTCTCTACTGGCGAGAAAGTCTGTCTCTTTTCCCGGTGGTCTCCTGTTTCTCTTCTGCTTGCATTTGATCTCAGTAACACTGACTGTTTTGCTGGTAACAAAGTCATCATTCACTTCTTACTTAGCAAGTCTGAGCACATTTTATGGTTGATAACTGGACTGCCAGCATGATCCAAATTTACCCTCTTTCTGCTTATTCTTGCTTAGCTTGTAGGGCCAAGGCAGTACAAAACTCAACGTGTGGCAGGAAGCAGCAAATTATAGCTGCTGTGTTCCCTTATTCCAAAGGGGCTAAGACTTCCACTGTTTTAAATGCAGATAAGCCAGTTGTCAGCAGATGAAAATCTGGTCCAACAACGTCAAGAACCTCCATATTTCTTCAGTCTGTGATTTGATATCTCTGAGTTTACAACTGCAAAGTGGCCTTAAAATGTCCATGATCAATACAGATACATAACAAGTTTCTTGCCTACGCAGGCAGTGGGAATTAGTGGCTGTGTGTGAAGACTGGCGTCTGCACTACGTCGCTGTTTTCCTTGGTAGGACACAATTGGAGGGAGCAAGAGCAAGGCTACAGGAGCTGCTGGTCAGCCTCGACTGCCAGCACAGTGGATTAGCTTTTACTGCTGGCAAAAGGGTAGCATGAATGTATATTACAATCTCTTCCTCTGTGTAATCAAAAGGAAAGGAACACAACACAAAAACTGCCAAACAAAGTGCAGACAAGCACACCCACCCCTTCAACCTCCCCTTCAATCATTTGCCCTATGACTCCCTCTCAAGGCCCATCTAGGTCATATTATGGCTCCTTTATTAGTGTTTAAGGTCACCAGGAGACATGCAAGTGCATCCTATATCAGGAAGTGTAGTATGTCTCAAGAGTAAAATATTTGGCTGTTAGCAGGAGCCATGGCTGCGACTCGGAAATCCAGGGAAGCGTCTGAAGGGCAGACAGGCTCCAGGCGCCGTGCTGCCTCAGAGCAGAGAGCCGCCGGGAAGCGGAGTGGCTTTCCTGCCATTCTCCGCACGGGGCTGCCTTCCTCTCAGACTTTCCTACCGAGCGCCAACAGCCCCTTGGCCACTCTGTCCAGCTGGCTGTGGGGTGCAATTCAAAAGGAAAGGCCTCCGTTAAGGCAGGTACTCAGTGCAAAAAATGTGCCGCGGCTGTCGGAGCCGGTATTGTTGCTCCTGCAGGAAGACTGATTAGGAGCACGTAATGTGGGCAGGGAGGAGGTGGGTGACAGCCGGCAGCCCTGTCTGAGTGGGCAGCAGATTTATTGGCCTATTTATCGTCACTGGGATGTGGGGATGCTTGGCAAGCATGCAGGGGCCGTGCTGCCCCAGGGCACACATTGCAGCCCAGTACCCAGGGGCATCTGCTGCCAGCAAGAAGGGGAGAAAAGCAGGAGATGCGGTGCTCAGACCAGTCTCCTGACGTCTCTAAAGTCAAGGCTGGAGGCCTTTCTGGAGCCACAGGTCCTGCAACCAAGATTAGATCACAAGTGTGAAGATCCTTGAAGTGTCTTGGGTGGTAGATAGTTTCACAGCTTCCTTAGCTGTACCCACATCCATTCTGTCGCTCTTTGTCTCTGACTTTAACGTCATTCAGGCATAAGCTACCCTCAGAGCATGTGTATTTTTTTATGCAGCATGCCTGACAGTAGTTAAGTGAAGCTGCTGTTGGCAAAATCTGATGTAAAAAGGGAGGTGGAAACAGGATAAGTTTTCCTTATCTACACGACAAGTTAAAAATATTTATGTTGCATCAGTACGTGCAAGGATAATAGCCCCTTCTCTTTATTGTCCTTATGTAAAAGAGATAGAGGCAGACAAGAGTGTGTAAACGTCAACAAAAATTTTAACACCGAAATGCTTGTCAGCTATTTTAGCTCTGGTCTTCTTGTGGGGTGGAGGATCCTCTCAAAAACACATCCAACTGCAAATAAATATTAAAAAGTGAATGTTTCCCCTGAGAACAAGAAGAGACTATCAAG
The DNA here is from genome assembly GCF_000695765.1 of Mesitornis unicolor. Classification (NCBI taxonomy): domain Eukaryota; kingdom Metazoa; phylum Chordata; class Aves; order Mesitornithiformes; family Mesitornithidae; genus Mesitornis; species Mesitornis unicolor. The sequence continues at coordinate 2,890 of NW_010200765.1, read as the reverse complement.
AAATCATCATCTCAATCTGATAGATCACAAGTACAACAACATCTCTAAGCCCCTCCAAATGTTAAGCAGAAATAGATGGAGAGACCAGACTGCTGGTAGCACTGCTGCCGACTGTAGCTACACAGTAATTCCCACCAGAGATCCCCATTTTAAGGCATTAGCAACATTTTTGGTTTTCCAAATTGGTGTCAGCTAAACTCTATGTCACTATTTGTGTGTGTGTGTGTATTAGTGTGTTTTTACATGTGTATTTGTGTGAATACATGCCAAACATATTTTACTGTTTGTTTTTTCCAGATTCAGTGAAATGGAGAGTCAGCCAGAAATAGGAGAATGCAATGTAGAAAGTATTGAGGCTGATTTGGGTTCGCAAGGTCTCTGTCCAGAGCCATTTTTAATTTCCCAAAAGGGTATCTGACTTTTTAAAGAGATATTTTAATTGAAATTTCATTAAAAATCATCCTTGAAACACAATTTAAAAGGAAACAAAGTTATAACTATTTTTAAAAGAAAGGCTTAGTGAGGAAAAAAATTGGCAAATTATGTAAGTGTTAATAATACTTAGATTAAACGTCTGGGCTTAAAGAAAATCTCCAATAACATCATCAATGTGTGACCAATAGTCATCTTCTAAAAATCCCAGTTTTTTTATGAAACATTTTTGTGTATTTTGGTCAGCTGCAGATTAATTTCCTTTTTTTTTTTTTTTTAGCACAATGAAAGGAGAAGAAAATTCACATTTTATGAATGCTCAAGCCTCTGAGTTAAGGGTGCAGTTTTAACTTCCTGGCTTTGAGTAAGTTTTCACACAACTGGAGACATTTTATTAATGCAGTTCATGTAGCTAAAAAGTGGTGTACATATGTACAAGAAAAAGCTTTTACTGGAGAGTCAGCTTTCCCTGAAGTATTTTCTCCTAGCTAGAAAAAAAAATTTCCAGTGATAGGCTGTACTTACGGCACATACCCGTAGATAGTAGCATCTAAGTACTGCCCTTCACCCTCCTTTGTTCCATGAGACATCCATCTGCCAGCATGGGGCGCCTCTGAGCAGCATCTTTGCTCTGGATAGCTGACACGGGCATGCCCAACGTGCTCCCTGAGCACCTTGGGCAGTCGGCTCACAGATGGAGATTTGCTTGCATGCTGGTTTTGGCAGTCAGATCAGATTAGTAGGTCTAACTTTCTGCCAGCTGGTTTTGACAGGCTCAATTATTACATTATATTTAATTACTTATGGTCATACTGCAGTAAAAACCATCTATGCCTCATATTGTTGCCTTTAGAAGATCATCTATGATTAACATTACTGATAGCACCCAGAGAGCCAGCTGGAGACTTTTTGGAATTATTAATCTAAACGGGTCTCACATGTTGTTTCCCTGGTTGTTTCCTCATCTCTCCCTGAAAGGATGTCTCGCCCACCCTGGTGAAGGCAGCAGAGATGATGGTGACGGGCTGAGAGTTTTCTCTTTTCCTCTTCCAGAGAAGGACACCATTCTTCAGCGTAGCCCATGCAATTCTTTGCAGGCCTGGAGAAGCTGCGAAGGGTTGTGTGCAATCTGTTTTTCTCACGCAGATCTGAGATCAACAGCATGACAAACCTGGCTATGTCAGACATACATGGCAGGATCAGAGCATTAATAAGCATTTTTCTTAGCTGTCACTGTAAGACAAGTCTCTGCTTTGTGAATCTGTTTGAAGATATTTACTGCCTGGGTAAAAAAAAATGCAACTGTTGGACAGATGAAATTAATTAAAGTTTTCACTTTGAGAAGTAAAATTTCATATTTCCTTCCACGTAGGCTATTATAGGTTGCATGATGACTAACCTAAACATTATCACACAACATGCTGTCATCTTTCATAAATAATACAAGGATTGCTGTAATCCTGCATAAACCCAACTTTGTATGTTGAGAATTATTATGCAAGTGTCCAACATGAAAAGAATCATGTTTCCTATTCCGCCACTCTGGCCAAATACCATGTTGTCTTTACTGGAAAACTGGTGTCATCAAACGAGTTTAAAGCTGAGAGTGGGAGAGGGTGGGACATTGCATTCTTGAGAAATGACACTATAAATAATACGGTACCACTTTGTCTTTGTGCTGTTAGTAATTCTGGAATATTCTAGAGCAAAGAGAAAGCACGCCATACTCTGCTTGCGCTCCAGCTTTGCTTTTTTCTTGGAACGCACAGACTACATAAGATGATATGTGCTCACTGGGGCTTCCCATTCCCTTCTACTTCTCTAAGCTTAAAGCTTTAGATTATGAAATATCAAACTTTCTCAATATTTTAGCCCATAATCAAAAAGAAGGGAGGAGGAGGAAGTAAAATTCAGCATGGTTTTGCTTTTACTTCTATACAAAAAGTAGATGTTATAGAGAGAGAAGAGGACTAAAGGAGAGGACAAGAGGTTGATTCTGAGGGGCTGTGCCACAGAAGTGTTGAGGTATAAGCAGTTTTCCCGCATGTTAGTGGCTTTCTGTTGGATAGCGGTCTTCAGATCATAAGCACTGAAGAACTGTTTTAAAGGTACCCTTTTTAATCTGGTACTCTTGTCTTTCTTTACATAATGTTTCACCAATCAAAATGAGAGAAGGTTTTGTTTTGGGTTTTCTTTTCTTTTCTTTTCTTTTCTTTTCTTTTCTTTTCTTTTCTTTTCTTTTCTTTTCTTTTCTTTTCTTTTCTTTTCTTTTCTTTTCTTTTCTTTTCTTTTCTATAGGATCAAGACTTTTCCCTTTAACTGATGTAAGAGACAGTATTGTAATGCATGCTTACTGTTCAGGATGTAAAAAAATAAATTTCATTAAGCAGGTTTGAAGGTCTGCTGTATCAGTCTGTTTTGGAGGTTTTGATCACAGAATCTCAGGAGTTGGAAGGGA
>NW_010200764.1:38036-38681 GCF_000695765.1 Mesitornis unicolor | reverse complement strand
ACATTTTCTCTCCCACCTGTGACTGAAAAGGCAGACATCATCAAAATTATTTATCGCTAAAAGAAAAGCAGCCATAATTTTAGAGGTGAAGCAGGCAAATGTGGTAGGCAATATATGTCTTCCCCTTGTCCTCCATCATGTGAGGCATTTTTGGACAGATAAAAGATGGTATGCAGAGTGGTATTGAACTGGTTTGGCAGAACATGTACTTTGCCATTACATAGCAAGGCAATGGTTAATCACCCACGGAAACTCACTGGTATTTCCTCTCAGGTAAAATCCCAGCCACCTACAGGCTGTCCCTGGATAAGATAGGGTTAGATGTCTGTGCCCACAGTTGCAGAAGTCTCTTTGTTGGGATAATTCCTGAACCGAGCAGAATGTTCTTATTACTTATTTCTGTAGTTCAAACCAACCTCAGATGAAATAGCAGAGAGTAGCCAACATGCACAGGGTGAACTGGTGAGAAAAGCTGCTCCATGCCAGGATGGTCAGTCACAGGAACAGCCACTGCTGATGTCTGTGATAGTGTTTGGTGGGTCTTGATTTCAGACCACAAATTATTTTGGTGAAACACCCTGATTTCCCAAAGATCTCATCATTTGTACTCAGAGTTATTCTGCAGTCTTTTCCTTGGCTCTTCCG
>NW_010200764.1:22778-38018 GCF_000695765.1 Mesitornis unicolor | reverse complement strand
TGTATGGGAAGTGGGAACAAAAAGATGTTGTATCCCAACACTGTGTCTTATTTATTGGGAAAAACTGTAGAGGAATGTCTCTATTTAATACTCATCTATGTACCTCCACAGTATTAAAGAGACCTGTGACTGCTGACGAGCTCTTGATGCCTGGAGCCCCATATGTAAGAAAAACTTTTACGGTATGTCTCCAGTAAGTTTTTTTTTATTTTCTGCGTGCTGTTTGCATAAAGTAATCCAAACAGACATTTTCTGATGGGATAATTAGAGCTTATTTGCATTTGCTAAGGTTTGTACTGTAAAATCCGAAAGTCTGTTATCAGTACTTCCACACATTTCAGGTCTGATTCTGCACTTGTTTATCCTGTCTTTATGCCAAGGTAGTTCTGCTCACTTAAATGGAGTGTAAAGTGACATAAAGTAAATAACTTTTGTATTATACAAACCCATCTAGACTTTGTGCTCCTGGTAATACTTGCACTGCAGGAGTGGATTACCTACCCAAATCGAAGTTTTCTACTGAGGTCTTTCTAGACTATGATGGGACAGAAATTTTGATTCGTAGTCACTATTGCAGAAAGCCTTTCTCTACAGACAGTTTTGAACCTTTTCATTGAAATCATTGCTTTTACAGCCTCCTAGTTCAACAAAAAAAGTTCATTAAAAGCAAGAGGAGTCATCTGGATAGAGCCTTTCCCATGAGTGATATGGCAGCCTGTACAGAGGCTTTGACAAAACCATCACACGACATCCTTTACTATGAGTTGGAAGAGAAGTTGAAATAATGTCTTGAACCATCTAGAAGTTACCCCCTTTAATTTCACCGAGCTGATCACATTCTTCTTTTCTCCTTCCAGATCATCGGGGATGCGGTGGGCTGGGGCTTTGTGGTGCGGGGGAGCAAGCCCTGCCACATCCAGGCTGTGGACCCCAGCGGACCGGCAGCCGCGGCTGGGATGAAGGTGAGTTTTCAAAATGGGACAATTTACTGAGGGTATTTGTGCTGCTCAGTGAAGGTCTTGGGCTGCCTGTACGTGGGAAGGGAGAGCTGCTTTTGTTTCCAGGGTTGAGGATCATTGTCTCAGTTTCAGGCATTTGTACAGAGTAAGTTCTGCTGCCTTTCACCCCGCTCCTGTTTCTTTTCTTCTGTCCTTGAGATTCTTCAAATCCCTTTTCTGCATGAAACTCTTTTATCCTTTCCAAGTTGCTTTCTTGATCTTTTCCCTTTTTGGGTATTTTTTTTGGTTGGTTGGTTGACTGGTTTTGGTTGGTGGGGTTTTTTTGTGTTTTTTGGAGTGGAGTTTTTTGTTATTTTCACCTTTTTCCATCTCTGCACAGTTTTAGCCTTCATCCCCTTGAATTTGCAATTTATGTGTTGCTGGTATGCCACTTCTGGACTTTGCCTATATAGAAAGAGCAAAATCATACATAACTATTCAAAATTAAGCTAGCATAACCCATGGTTCACTGTAAAGCAGTGATGTTTCAAGACATTTTGGAAAGATGTATGATATTTTCATATTTCATAAAGAGCTGAAATAGTTTCATACATGATTTAAGCATAAATAAATACAAATTCCATGTGAAGGTTTTTGTACTGCTAATGCAGAGCCCATTGACTTACCTGCAGGTTTGGATCACATCCTGCCTATATCTGTGAATTAATCACTGTCTTGTACAGTGCAAAAAATAAAAGCAAAGCATTATGCCAAGTACAGATAAAAGCAAGAAAGGGAAACTCACTGCTACTCCTTCTCCAGTGTCCAGGCTGGGCCAGGCACAAAGATTAAATTATCAGCTTGTGTCATGTCTTATTGTACAGTAACAACACAAACGAAGGTTTCAGATGCAGCCCAGTTTGCCACGCATTTTGTTCTGCCTTCTAATCCACCTCCCTTTGCCATCACACTCACTCCAGCCGTCTCTCACCTGTGTATTCCCACCCACACACCCTGACTCCGGCGGTGCACGTCCTGTCCACTGCACAGTGCCAGGCCTGCCACAGCCCTCCCTTAGCAAATGCACCTCAGGGGTTTCTGCTCTCCAGCTGCTGGGTGTTTTTTAAATGCAGCTTGCAAGAACGTACCGTCTTTGAAACATTTACCTGTTCTGCGTACGGGCAGGCAAACCCCTGGGAGGGGAACGGCAGCTGCGGAGCCTGTTGGTGCACGCAGCACCCTGACACATCCTGCTGGCAAATGGCTTGATTCGTGAGGGAGATGGAACTTTTTATATGTTTTATACAGTACCTAAATATAATATGAGTTACAATTTTTATATGAAGAGTATAATTTTCAAAGAAGTAATCCTGCCTAAAATTTAAAGGACTAAAATTTAAAAATAATGAATTTATCCGTGTGTATGTTCTAGATCCTGAATTTGGGAGTTTAGTACTTTGCAGCATCTTTTATTCTCTGAACATAGGAGCTAGCAATAAAGTAGATCTCTTCTGAAACCTGACTGGTAAAAACAACACTGTGGTGTCATCTGTATCATCTTGGAGATTTCACTTCTGCACTCAGCAGCTTAGAGCTGAGTACAGTGGGGCTTTGGTTTGTTTTTACTTTTGGTTTCATGCTGGCAGCCCTGTGATTACATACTAGGATGTTTCAGTTAAGCCAAGTTCTTTCATATTTCACCTCTGAAACTGGTTTTATGTACCAAATTCCATCCTCATGCCTTCCATTTGTGCTCTCCATGAGCTTGTGTACTCTGATGGGGTTTCAGAGGTTTATCTGAACCATTCAGACACAAGAATGTAAAATAGTCCACTGTCCTGAGGGGAGCAAACAGTATTGTAGACAGTAAAAGTGGGATATATTGCCTTGAATTTGCACAAAGGACAAATCTGATTATTTCCAAAGGTGCTATCTTTATATAAAATTGCTTTTCAGAGCAGAATTACACATTGAACATTATGGCTGTATATTAGATGAGTCCCTGTTTAAATACCAAAATGGGCACTCCATTTTCAGAAACACTGAATACCCCTAGCCTCTGGTGAAGAAATGCCAGTTTTCTTTGAAAATAAGGGGTTTTGTTGAGGTGTTCCCATGGCAATAGGTATGTAAATTATAGTGCAGTATTTGAAGTTTTTAAAAATCTATGTCACTTAATCCATCTGTTTACAGAACTCTGCAATCTGGCAAATTTAAAGGAATGATATGACAGGCTTTAGATGACAGCTCCTTGAACATAAACCTTCCCCTGTGTGGAAGCTGCAGGAGGGACACTTTGGAAATAGACTCTTGGGCCTGGTAACTTCTGGAGTGCTGCTGCAAGAGGCTTTTGTCTCCCAGTGTTGCTCTGAGCACTACACCAAAGCAACGCTAACAAGGAAAGTTGGCTATGATGAAAAGGGCAAGAATTTGAAGAAGAGCCAAGATTTGGCGTTGCAGTTTGTAGAGAAGTTCTTGGCAGGAGCAGCAGGGTTTTTCCTGCTAAGGAGATGTATCCAGTGTAATCGGTTTTGGAAGTGTCTTTATTTGTAAAGTTTGTGATTTTGCACTTATCTCTCTTGGAGAGCACTGTATTCCTGTCTTTGCATTACAATGGACAAATTGTTGAGAGAGGACTGCTGCCCACAATCTCATTGTAGGACTTCCCTTTGTGCACTTAAATCTCTACCGTGTATAAAGCAGTAGACATGACAGGCTCAACCTACCTGAAGGACTTTGTGGTGTCTTGCTGTCAGCCTAACCTTGGCTGGGTTTCCTGTCCTGCTTCAAAGTGCTGTGCATTGGGAGTTTTGGTAGAAATCTCAATGAGCTTGATGGCGCTGTGGCCACACACAGTGGCTGTGTGGTGGGCACGGCGCTGGGCAGCTGGGATGCACAGTTCTCCATCTCACATGTGCACGTCTGCATGGCAGCACTTGCTGTCTTGTTATACATGACATCCTTTTCTGGGGGATTTTCAGACAATTTAATTCTGAGAAAATCCCTACTAGCATGGTCTGCTGCAGAGGTGTAAGAAGGTATGATGATTTTGGCTTTAAGTCTTGATACCTCTTCTGGGGCTGGTAAATAGGATTATCATTTACAGTCTGAGGTTTCAAGTGTAAAGCTGAGCAAATAATTTAATAAATATATTGTCAATTAGCTTTATTAAAGTATTTTTGACTTGTTTTTTTGAAGTGCAGTTGCCCGTGACAGCCTTGCAAAGAGTGTGGTTGTGGTAAGCGCATTAACAAGTGGGAGATGGAGGCGACGCGGGGCTGTGAAAGGAGTCAGTGTTGCGATGCGTACTTCTAAGTTATTTGCAGCTCTGTGTTGCTGTCTGCTGTTGTCAGCAGTGGAAGACAGGAACAGCCAGATTTTGAAGTTCCCAGGTTGCTTTAATGTTCAGTATTGACTGGCTGCAAAATTCAGGTCTCTGCAGGTGACACTGCTAAATACTGCCAGTTGTCAGGAAAACTCCCTCTTTTTTTCAGTGTTTTATTCTCTAACCTTTGAGGAATGCTAAAGAACATCTGATTCCTTAAAGTGATTGTGAGCAAATTAGTGTTTATAACTCTTACACCTATGGTCTTTGTAACATACAAATTGCCAGCAGCCACTGAAGATTTTCTACCCTATTCTACTTCTTCATTTCAGTTTGAAGCAGGGAGTTTGGGGGACCACGTATGGTGGTCATTGGTACCAACCCCTTCTGTTTTGATCTCTCCTTGGGGATTACGATATACATCCAGGATCATTTCAGTGTGGTTCTGATCTCCTTCTGATCCTTAAAAGCTGGTGCAGGGAGGAGGTCAGCCTCATAAATTTTCTGCCTGTGTCATTGTTTTCTGCATTCACAAATTATTATTTCAGGTCCGGGTTCTCAAATAGTTTCACCTTCAGAATAAGAGCCAAATCTCAAGTGTAATGGAGTAGCCATTGTTTCATGGAGCAGATTGCTGTCAGGTCCATCGAGGTCATCAAGCCCAGACTCCCCGCAATCAAAGGATCATAGGTACTATCTGATTAGTCCACAGAGTCCAAATACTGCCAGTCACAAAATATTACAGGCTTGTAACATAAAGGACTAAAAGCTATGCATTGTGGGTTGCCAAGCGGGGGAAAAAACCAACCCAAAAGCATGTGATATCAGAGGAATCTCCAATGCCTTCGATTCCTGCAATAGGAAGAAATTTGAACTGTGACATTCTCGGGAGCTTGAACGTACCCCATGCTGCAGAGAAATGCAAAACTCATTCCAGTCCTTGCCAGTCTGACCTCAAAACTGGTGGTTGCTTACCTGCTTGACAAGCAAGATAAACCAGTCTAAAAATGATAAAAAAGTATTCCCCCAGGAAAAAATATCCCAATTATGGCTGTGGCCATATTTGGCCAATGTATTACAGGATACTGGGAAAAGTAAAGAAGCTTGGACATCATAAGTGAAAGATTTCTTCTTAACTCCTAAAGGCAGCCTAGCAGGAGCTTGGAGTCTGGGATTTATATTGTATAAATAAGGCACAATGAACATGCCTCCATTTAACCCTCTCCATGAAGCTTAGGAAAGGAAAGATCCCACAGTGTTTGATGCTGGGATTCTAAACCCTTTAAAGCACTGGGGAGATGCTTCAGTGCTAATTGAAGGTATCCGAAGGGTACTTTCACCGTCTCATGTGACTGAGCTTTAAATGAGAAGATGAAGTTGGTTTGGATAAATATTTATACTGTGCACTGGCATATGGTATTGTTGAAGCAGATGCAATTCAGTCTTAGAATTCTTATACCAACATGTTACTGGTTGTAGAAAAGCATAAATTACACGAGTTACCATCTGTTTTCAATTACAGCATGAAAACACTGAGGCAGGTTGGTATTTTCCTTTAGCTGTGTTATCAGCTTGCTGCTGAATTTGATAATTACATTAGAGAGAATTCAGAATGAATGTATTTGGTAATGTGAAAGTTGCTGACAAACTGCTTTCATAGCTTGTCCATAAATAGAGAAGCAGCAGAGCTAAATGCACATAGCACTGCATGCGATGAATGCCACTACGGTATGGCTTGAATATAGATGTATATATAAGTTCCAAACATGTCTCTGTGAGTGAGTGCCTCATTTTCTGATAGTATTTAATTATAAACTATAACATCAAAGTCCATTCTCCCCCATGGCAATGTGGAAGCCATATTCAAGCACCTATGACATTAGAGAAATCTAATTTTAAGGAATTGGATTTGATATTTTATCATAAAATCAACTCTGGTTTTGCAAAACCAAAAAAACCCACACATGTTGTAATTTCGTCTTTCACTTTATGCAGCTGTAACCAGAACATCAGATTTTATGTGCTGCTGTTCATCACAGAGATTGGAGAGAGTGAGTTGAGGAGCATAGCCATTAGCCTTGAACATCTTGTAAGTCATGCTCAAGAGGAGTGGTTGTGGTTGTTATTAGGATGTGTTAAGAGCATAATGGTCAAGTGTGGATGCTATTTTATCTTTCATTTGATCTTTAGTAGAAATCTTTCTAAAAGACTCTAAAGAAAAAATTAGCAAGGCAGCTGTTAGTCAGTAGCATGATGATTCAACAGAAGTTGGAAGAGATCAAATATTTGTGAATGTGAAAACACTGAACTCAGCCATTGACATGAAAAAGGAATGAGAGGTTGGTTGTCCTTGACAGGTGTTAACAGCCTGTACAGCAGTCACCATACTCTCCTGATCAATGCATGAATCTGTGCCTGGGTGTTCCTACTCTGTGTCTGCCTCCTCCTTTTGGTCTGTGGTCTCCTTTGTTCAAGAAGTTTGCTAGTGAGCTGTGGTGATGCCTCTGGAACTGTCCCAAAGCTCCGATTTCCAGTAGATGTGTTTAATTAACCTCAACGAATAGTTCCCAGATTTTTTAGAATTAGTCCTGTTACCATTTTTCAATAGGTTAGATCAACCATAAAACCCTGGTATTCCAACTATACTGGGATTATTGCCATAAAAATTATGATAGTAATGTAGTTCTGTGAGAACTGGGCAGCAAGCTGCAGCACATCCCTTTTCTCTTGTCTGAGAGTTTTGTGAATTCATCCCTCTCACCAAGTAGGGGCTTCTTCTGCAGAAAGAAAACATGATTTTGGGAGCTGCGTTTGTGTGTCACTGCCAGAGCTTTGGTTGCCAAAAGGAGACAAGGTTTGGCAAATCTCTCCATTGCTTTCATTACAGAACACTACAAGTGCGACAACAGGGCCCTTATGGCTGTGATCATCCTTTGCGTTAGCGCAGTGTCTCTAGGTTGATGGAAATCATAAAATGTTTTCTTAGCAGTACTCCTTTCCCCTTGTCATTGAGAATCCCAGTGTGGATGAGCTGTGAATCAGGCTCCTGCCCTTTGCCACAGCCACTACTCTGTCTGCTTTACTCCTCTTCCGTGGTGGAAGCCGTATCACTGTTGGACCTCTCAGAGTGACAGGAGGCTATCTCAGAGGCACTGTGCCACTGGTCTGCTGGTGGAGCCTGCCCCATGGTGACCACATGGAAGACAGTGTTTGGATTCTTTTCTTTACCCCGTCACAAACCCTCTGTACAAATTCATTGACTACATCCCTACAGAATACATAGAAATTCTTGTAAAGTACTGTGGGATTAGATGGATGGAAAATGCCAACAAATCAGACATAATGAAAAGTTGGATGACTAGATCCATTTTGGTACCAGTACAAATGAAAAAAACCTCTCTCCAGATTTGCTAAGGTTTCCTTGTGTTTCCTGGGACTGTGGTTCACAGTGTATGGTTTAGGTTGCCCAGTCTCAGAGCAGATTTGTAGATCCAAATTTACAGACTGGACCTACTGACTCCCATGCAGCAATGTTATGCCAGATCAGGCTCCACTGTGTTTCAAACTTCAGTTTGTACAAGTGTCCTCTTTCTAAGCCATCCTCCTCCTCCTGATGAGAAATTTGTGTTTATATTAACTCCAAATACTTTCTTTGTGACATTTGACCCTGCCCAGGTTGCAACTCTTCTGGGGGTAGAGACTTTCTGTTTCCTGTGCTACCATATTCCAGTCTCTGCTAAGCTTTACCAAAATTCTCCTCTATTTTGCTGTGTTTTCCACTAATAAATCATTAGACTCTAAGTATGATGTTCTGGTTCTTTTAAAGCCATGATAAAGCTCCTGTTGTCTTCAGACAGTTTGAACAACAGGACCCATGTTAGTAATGGAGAAAGGAATAAAGGTAGTGGGAATTCCTATGTGAAACAGAGAAGGAGCTGGTTTAGCTTTTTGAGAATAATTTTCACCTTTAACAGTCAGTTTCCTTTTTATCCCCTAAACTTACAGGACATAGGTTTAGCAAGGTTTTACTTGCTTATCCCAGACCTGAATTTTGGCCTGCAGAACAGTTACGTTTCTAATAACTCTGTGTGACTTTTTCTAAAGACTCTTCTAACACAGAGAGAATTTTACTGGGCAATAAAATGACTTTCTTTTTTTCTTTACAACGACTGAAACCTTATGCAAATACAGAAAGTTTCATTATGCCTCAGAGCTCACTTTTCTGCATTCACAGCAGTGTAGTTGTCATTAGAATTAGACTTGTCTGTAGGCCAATCACCTAAAATGCTGTAGGGCAACAAGTGACCTACTGTACTTGTGTCTGTACATTGGCTTCTTCTCATTAACAGCAAATACAATTCAGGAAAAAAAATTGTCTGCAGGTTTGTAATTAGAGGTCAGTGGGTTTTTTTTAAATTTAACCATATTATTTTAATAGAGTAGGTTTAAAAATTCTTTTTGACTAAGTGGTGTTTTATGGCAGGACAACCCAGATATCTGAGCACCCTGCATTTATGAAAGTGCTTTCTTGATTGTTTCTGAAGTCTTACAGCTGTAGCCATTCAGAAAGGGAGAAAGCAGTCTTGGTTTCAGCTGCACTGCAAAACAGGGCTGTGCTTGTGTCTTTCTACAGCCTCCAAATTCCAGTGCAGTCTGAGGCCCATTGAACGGCGAGTCTGAGTGCCAGCCAGAACAGCTGGGATCAAACCCTTGCTCGAGCTTTCCTAGGCTACTGCAGGTCACCCTTAGGTAGTCCGGGCTCTCCAAAACGACAACTGTCATCTGAAAAATTTATCTGCAGAATGGCTGAAATCTTAAAAAGAATATCCTAAGTGTCTATAAAAAAGACATAGAATTAGAGGCCGGTACAGCAAAACGCTGGCATTCTGAACTGCTTTTGCTCTCAATTGAGGATGAAAAAAGTTTTGTATTATTAGCTTCAGTTGCAGTATCCATTTCACGGGAAGCCTTGAAGGGGCCCTCAGATGCTGTTGAGTTTACAGCGTCGTGGCTACTGCAGCTCTCTGCCCCCAGCACTTCAGGGATGCTGCTACTCCCCGGGTGCCTGCTTTACAGACCCTTCTCCATGCCTTTTCAAGACAAAAGTTGGTTTCCTTTCCTGATAGAAGCCAATGATTTGGGAAACATGTTGTGCTAAAGCCAAGGCTCTGTTTAGCTAGTCAAACACATGGAAAAACAATTGCCTTTTTGTCTGTGCGCACAGAGAGCAGCTGTTTGTCTGAAATGGCACAGACCGTTCCCGCACGTTACAGTCTTGATACCAGAGGGTGCCCTGCATAGATCTGTCTGCTCTTATACCTTCCTTGTTTGCGTTGGTTTAGGGACTATTTTTAACTAATATGGGCCCTAAATGAACTAAATTTACTTAGTTTAGCCTAATTAGATAAGACGTTGTAAGTAAACTGATACATACTTTTAAAGTTATTCATTATGAGTGTTCTTCTTTCAGCAACTCTAGTTTAGGTGTAGATATACCAGAAAACAAAAGAGCACCAAAAGGTCAACCCAAGCATAAAAAGACATTATTTCTAAGCTAAGCTTCCATATTCTTCTGCTACTGATGTGGTATTTCACTCAGAGCCACGTTTAGCCATTTGAATTATTTCACATTTTCAGAGCTGGTCTGTGGTAGGTATCAAATTGCAATATACAATAAAAATGCTCATAAAGTTAAGCATGCAGTCACTGGTTTGCTTTCCTGACATGGTCCAGCCTGGCTCGGCTTTACCCGTGGGTATTTCTCACTGGGACTCAGATTCAGTCATTTTACACACCAATTCCCAATTAGGGCCATGAGAAGCGGTGACCTATATTTCCCTATTCCCTACTTAGGGCAGGTTTGCATTTCAGGGTATTAGGTCCTTATGTTATTACCCTCCAGGTATCTAAAGATAGATAGCTTTAATTTAGCTGCGTAAGTCCTGTTTGCTCTGTCAGCATTTGTCTGCCCGCTCAGGCAATTCAGTGGGGAGCTGAAACTTGCGTGCAGACTGAGAGCTGCCCTCCCCAAAACAAGAGTTGTTCTCATGGGCTATTAGGTCAGCTCTTTTCCCCCTCTAATTTGTCCACTCTATTTGTGGAGTTTGCACAGCAATGGTTTCATTCTATTCCTGGGGGAAAAAAAAAGACTGAAATTCCCATTGATTCCCATCAGTGGGGAGGGTGGGAGAGACTATCTGAATCAGTGATGAGGCTTTTTGAGAATCTGTTACTTTATTTTATATTATGTAGCTTATTGTATTATGTTATACAATATATATTTTAATATATATGTATTATGTAATTTTTGTGTTATGTTGTTTAATTTCTGAATTTTTTCAGTTAGAGACCACTGAGTTTGGAGGAGTACTATAAATAAATTAAGCTTCTTTTTTTTTAAAAAGTATGTAACAAATGTAACTTTTTAAAAAGTATGTAACAAATGCATGCAATGAAAGAATGTAATGAAGCCTTGCAGAGGCAAACCAACCATACCACACCACCACCACAGATCAAGATGGAGAGCCAGAATTACATGCTTACATTTGTAATTCTGTAAATGGATTTGGTTTTCTCTGCTGTGCATTGTACCATGCCCTGCTGGTGCCCAGTTTCAGTCCCACTGGTGAGACAGCGAGCCAGCTTAACACCGGTGTAAATATTGAACAAGAAATGTGTCCCTCTAGAGAGAAAATCCCGTGTTTATGCAAGACCTGGATACTTGCCTACTCCCACACCACCCACTCTACAGCCAATTACACATTTGCTAGAGATATTTACAGAGCTGAATGCACAGCTGCAATTTATTCCATTTCATCCAGAAACCTCAATTACGTAGAAAAGGACATTGCATGCTTTTTTAACCTTCCAGCGACATGCAGTAGGTTTTGAATTGTTAAGTTTCAGCTTTGATTTACTAATCCTAGCAAGATTGCATGGATTCCTATTAAAAAAAATCTAAATAGAAACATGGCTTTTAGGACCTCTAATTTTAATCTCTTTTCCTTATTTCAATGTGACAATGTAAAGCAGAGCAGAGTATGAGCAAATACATGTTTGCTTTTATTGAGGAGGTTTGTCTTGTGTCTTAGGTCTTTCCATGGCAGCACGTTCAGCCTCTGTGGCCTGGGCTCTTTGCTGAGCACGGAGATTCTTCTGCTTTATGGCTATGGGTTACCTCCTAAAATAGAAGAGCCCTTGTATCAGCATAAACACAGGTTGTGTGCATAAGGGTGTAAAAGTTGATCCTTGTGCCCTCACTCCTCCACCCTTGTTCTCCTGCTTCAGATTTCTCTGTGTTTGCTCCTTCTGCCCTAACATCCATCATGCCATTGATTTCACCTGGACTTCGAGTTATCTGAAAACTTAAGCGGCAGTTTACTGATCTGAGTGTAAGCTGCTGCCAGAAAACTTGATCCTATCTTCACCTCCTTTTCATCTCCCTCTTTCCTTTGCCTCCAACCAGATATGTATCTATCACCTCCTTCCTCCAACCATGTCAGGCACATCAGGGAACTTATTTTGCCTGGAGACAAGTCCTTTCATTTATTTATTTTTGCTGGCCCAAGATTAAAAGGGAGCGGTGCCTGGCTTTGGTGTGTTGCTTCCCGGACCCAACGCAAAGGGACGGGAGCAGCTCTTGGGAGTGCAGGCATCAAGTCATGTTACGAACCCTCCTCTCCTTTGGGAGAGGTTTGATACCAGGATTCGCAGAGTCCGTGGCGATTCAGGCTGAGGGTCTCTCTTTCTGCTGACAGAAAGGACTGTGGGGTCACAGATTAGATTACTGCTCTAGCTTTTAGTCAACAAACCTTTTTTTTCCCCTCACATTTTTTTAATAAAGTAAGATTAGTTCTTCAGTCCCCCAGGGAGAAGGAAACCTCATTTTCCGATGTTGTTGCTATGGGTTTTGTGTACAAACTCATGGTGTGTGAGGTAGAAAGTGATGATGTGGTAATTAGCTCAGAAGATTTATTCAAGAGATCTAACGAGAAGCATGGCAAACCTGTGTCGTTAGCACTTGTAAAAACTCCTTTTTAAAAGGTGACTGCAGTCAAAAGGAGAAACAATGCCACTTTTTGTTCCTCTGTGATAAAACAGCAGCCTTAGATGGGAGTGTTTACTTTCACTTATCTCTGAACTCCTTCATATTTCGTATTTAAATTAGTTTTAAAAACTGATTCCTTGATTTCCATCTCCTTGCATGAAAGCACAGCAGTGCGCTGGAGGTGGCAATGAGAGCAGTGATTCCCAACATCCCCAGAGGAGCAAGGGGAATGTGAGAGGGGGAAATCGCATTGGAAGCATAACTCTTCCTTAAAAATGTTGGAAGCTTGGATGTCCCTGTCCTCCTTGCTGAAGGCTGGAAATATGAGTTTCAGATGTTATGTTCCTGTAGCACCTAAGCCTTCTTTAAATATTGCTGAAATCTGTCAGCAAGACAAGAAAAGCCAAAGCACCTACATCGTCTTTTTAAACAAGCGATGGTAAAGAACATATTTTTCTGCTTTGCTTTGTGTTTTCCTTCTCAGTTTCAGCAGTTCAGTCACCTTCACAGGTGGGAGCTGTGGCCATACCACAGGAAGCAACCACTAAGTTTTCCGTCTTAGAACTGGCCCAGCATTTTAAAACGCATCTATAGAGAGCGAACAGCTTGATTTGTTGGATATTCTGCTTAAGACATCTCTGGGACACTGACAATTGCAGAATGTTACTCCTTCAGCCCAAATTTGCCTGGGTGCCTGTAAGGAAAGGTTGCCACTGATGGCCTGACATTCAATAGAAATGAGGATCTCACAGGTGCCTCATGCAGGTTGCACATAGAAAATAGATGGTTTTGCTAACCAGACATGAAGAACCTTCTTTCTGGAAGATCACAGCAAGTTTCTGAATAAACCATAATGAAACAATTATAAGCTTGAGCTGCTGGAACTGGCCAGCTGATCCTTGTCCCTGCAGGATTAGTAGGACATGAAAAAAACACTTAAAATTATTGAGGGTAGCTCCAAAACAGAAATGTAAGCAGGCTATTTCTGTAATAGATTTCATTGTAATTTTTGTTAACAAGAAGAAAATCAAGAACACTAACATTGGGCTTTTCTTTTTGAAATAGTTATACTGTCAATTCTGGTACCAATTTTATTCTGTAGAATTGTCAAAATATACTTTTCTTTTAACAGTTCTGAAAGAAGTTATACTTAGAAGCTTTTATTTTAGTTCTTAACAAAATTGCTGAAGAACTTTCCAGGATTGAAAATAACTCCTACATTTGCCTGAATTTATCACTTCTATTTCATGCTAATAAGATGTTGGGTTTTTTTTAAAAAAAAAAAAAAGACCAAAAAAAAGCAGTACACTTTTCCATGCATTTTGGGAATGGCTTGTCTTAAAGTAAAAATTATCTATGTGACTTTGGTGTCACATCAGATGAGAAGAAGAAATAATATTCAAGGGAGCGTGTCCTAAACTGTACAAATTAAGAACGGAGCGAAGGGTTAAATCCAATCCGTCTCACGGTGGACGACTGAGCCAGCCCCGATTATAGCACAGAGCTTTCCCAGCAAATGCAAGTTTCCGTGCAATGTGCTAATAACTCTTGAATTACCTTGGTTTCAAAGGGGTCTGCTCTGCTGCAGGACGTGGCCCTGGTTTGAGCTGCCAGCTGCTAGAAATCTGTTTCAGATCTGCAGAGTCCAGGGGTGAAATCCTGGCTGCTCTGGAGTGAAAGATGAATGCAGGGCTGGATTTCACTCTCTCTCTCCAGCATTTTTTTAAGGTTTTCCTTCATGCAGTTGCCACATGTACAGTAATATTCGCACTTTCAATGGAAATGAATTGGTGGCAATGTTTTCAACGTCTCTTGACGCTGTTAACACCTGATGCCAGAGCAGCTATCAGTGTCAAACAGCCCGTGAAAACCTTGCTGCTTGCTTGACCTTGGTGCTGTTGGAGAGGAAAACTCAAGCGTGCTGGTGGAGACTTTGTGCTTGGTAGTCTTAGACCCTGAGTGGTTCATCACCATGCAGATAACTGGGTAAAATATCAGTACTGCTGGAAAAAACAGTATTTTTGCCACTATCTTTAATGTGTCATTGCATAAGCTAGCTTTGATTTCAAGAATTTCAAGCATATGTTGTACTTGGTAGCACTGATTTCTTTGGTACCTATTTGATCTATATTTGTAATCATGTTTATACTCTCTTTCTTAAAGAGGTGTTAGCAAAAAAAAAAGCAGAGTGGATTCTGGACACCGATCCTGACACTGAAATATAAATGATAAATCCATTGAGAATAAGAGCCTTAACCCACTGAAACGGGGCACACGCATTTGCTGCTATGGAGAAGGGCAGGCCCCCAGGCCCCACCAGCCATGCTGTATGCTGGCGTGGGCATTAGCGTTCCTCTTCATCTCAGGCTTTTTAAATTTATGTCATATTAAAGAGGCGGTGTAATCATGTTCTTATCCTCCTGTTTTAAGGTATTTTCTCTGTTGACTCTGCATAGCTGTTACCTGCTTCATGACCCACGATTAACAGTTGCACTCACTATGTCTGTAAAATTCAATGCTTTTTTTTAGGGCTGTGCCAAAGAACTTCGCAGCATCACTTATGCCAGATTTCATGATGGGAATTTCTAGCTGTTCATGATCTTTCACAGCATCTTTCTAAAAAGTGTGCCTAGAAAAAGAAAGGAAAAACATAAATATATTATGTTTAAATATATTATATATAAATATATAAAAATACATACAGCGCAAACAGCGTCTGAATATCCAAGGATCTATCCTCAAATAATATTCCTATAGCATTCATAAATATCAAGGTCATCCTGACGCATAACGCCAAGTAAGAATTAGTGACAGGTATGCGGTGTTTTTATTCAGTGGTTGGCTTTAAGGCAGTTGTGCGATGCCAGGGCCATGCCCACAGCTGGTCTCTGACATCCCTGGGCCGCATCCCACACTCACCCTTGCTGCAG